>NC_057801.1:451668384-451737623 GCF_018294505.1 Triticum aestivum
GCCTAAGTTATCAAAATCCTACCGAGTGGTAAGCCAGACTTCCACTCGGGGGCTTAGCTGCAGCCCAGTGCTCGCCTAAGATATAAAAATCCTACCGAGTGAAGAGCAAACCTCTCACTCGAGGGCTTAGCTGCAGCCCAGTGCTCGCCTAAGATATAAAAATCCTACCGAGTGAAGAGCAAACCTCTCACTCGGGGGCTTAGCTGCAGCCCAGTGCTCGCCTAAGATATAAAAATCCTACCGAGTGAAGAGCAAACCTCTCACTCGGGGGCTTAGCTACAGCCCAGTGCTCGCCTAAGTGGATTAAGGAATAAGTCGACTGCGGTGAGCGTCTTGCTTTGAACCTGCAAAAGACATTTCAAGCCAAAAGCAATCATGTTCAAACATCAAATTCAAGTTCGGAACGATACCTAAAGGAACCGAAAGTGCTCAGGCGCTAAGCCTGTTAAAGTTTATCGGTTACAACTCCACTCGGCATACCGAGGCAAATTTAAAGCGTCGAGCATAAAAGAAGTTTTTTACCCCTCCTGTGGAGGGCTGGAAGGTGCAACAAACTCATCAAGATCAATTCCATCTGCGATCCGAGTGGCAGCAGCAGTGAAAGTTTCCATAAAGGACCTGAAGTCGTGTTTCTTGGTGTTGGCCACCCGGAGGGCCGCCAGCTTGTCTTCTCGCGCATCTTTGTAGTGGACTCGGGCCAGACACAGAGCAACATCTGCACCGCACCGAGCCGAGGACTTTTTCCACTCCTGCACTCGACCAGGGACTGTGTTCAAGCGAACCATCAGCGACTCGAGGTCGTGCTGGAGTGTCTCCCTGGTCCAGAGCGTTGAGTCAATGCGAGATGTGGCGACCTTCAGCCTTGCGAGATAGTCCACGACAGCTGCGACACGGGACTCCAGTCGGAAAACATTCATGGCAACTTCGTCGTTCACCGGAGAATTAACGGGGTCAAGGTTTGGTTCCAGCCGGCTAGTCTCTTCTTCAAAGTCTTGACAAAATTCTGCAAGGGCGATCACCGAGTCAAGGCAACGGTCGAATGGAAAAATCACAGTTGAAAATGATTGTTGAGCATAAAGGTTTACCTTCAAGCATAAGAAACAGCTTCTTGGCAAGACCACTCAGGAAGGCCTCCAGATCATTTTTCTTCCCAAGAGCAGCTTTCAGATTGGTATTTTCTTGTTCAAGCTCGGTGACTGAAGCTAACTTCTCGTCAGCAAGCTTGATCTTCTCAGCTAGTTCAAGGTCTTTTTTCTGTTGGGCCTCCTTCACCTTACCTACAAGTTACAGCAAGATCAGATTTTGAAACAAATAAAGGGAAAAAGCAGTCGTCGAGGTCTCACCAAACATACCTTTGGTCTCCTCCTTTGCCTTCGTCAGATTCTCCTGAGCCAGCCTCAAATCCAGCTCGAGCTGAATGTGCTTATTTTCCAGCTCAGTGTAGCGAGCCGCAAGGTCACAGGATCTCTGCGAAGAATCAATCGACTAAATGTCAAAGATAATTCACTTCCGAGTGGAACAGGAAAAATCATGCGTTTCTAAGACTACAGCCGAATACAAGCATTCGACCGTAGTCTCGGGGACTACACCCAGTGGGTGCACTCAGCGTGCCCCCACTAATCCTATTGAAGACAGAGTCGACCAGTCGACCTCAAAAAAAAACAAGATGTATTCTTTGAGACTGTAATCGACTGCAAGCAGTCGACCACAGTCTCGGGGACTACACCCAGTGGGTGCACTTAGCGTGCCCCCACCGGTTTGCAAAATCCATTCGCCATAGTCGAATGACGGAAAGACTGAACTTATAAAGCCTAAGGCCGACTGCCAGCAGTCGACCTTAGCCTTGGGGACTACACCCAACGGGTGCACTCAGCGTGCCCCCGCTAACACGGAGTTTAAATCGACACACCCAGTGGGTGATCACTATAAATTCTGGAAAGAAAACAAGCGGTGGTCGACTGACCTAAACATTGCTTTGAAGGGCGGAACTGGCGTCGTAAGCTGCCTGGCTCGCATCCCGGATGGTCTTCAACTGCTCCATCATGATCCCTGCCTGGCGTATCGCCTCCTTCACGGCGCCAGCTTGGTCCTCTGGGACGTGGTGCATCATGAAGAGGGAGGGCTGCAGAGCACTCGTCAGTGGATCTGCGAAGGACACAGTGTGTCGAGTGGTGTTCTCCTCCTCCGCGACCAGAGTCTCAGGCACCGTCACATCCTGGGGCACCCTGCCGGCAGACGCTTTCCTACTCCTTCTGTGCTTCAGCGGTTCCTCATCTTCATCATCATCAGGGAGAGTGATAACAACATTGGATGGAGCTACAGAAAAGAATCAGAATTAGAGATCATGAGTCAGTCGACTAGAAACGGTGTTAAGAGTATAATATCAGGTTTTGAGGTTGATGCGTCCTCCATCTCATGGTCGTCAGCCCGGGCTGAGGTCTTAGAAGTAGCAGCACTGCAACTCCAAAGAATCAATCGACTAACTCCAGCGCCAACCAGAGATAATGTTCGCACAAAACAAGAAGACTTAAGCAGCATGATTACCCTAATATGGTGGGGATGGACACCTTCATCTTCGGCAGGAGCTTGGTCGGCTTTGACGGGGCCGCCCTGGGCTGCTTCGACGCCTTTTCAGTCGGCGCCGGAGAGGTGGTCCGTGGGCGCTTGGTCGACTGTGTGACAGTCGCAACCCCCTTGCCACATTCAGTCGCAGGGTCATGGACAAGCTTCGACCGCCTTTCCGAGCGCGGTGGTGCAACCTCCTCCTCCTCCTCTTCCTCGTCCTCATCATCATCATCATCATCGTCATCATCATCATCATCATCCTCAGCGGCGTCCGAGTCCCACTCCTCCTCCTGGCTCTCGCCCCCGCTCGCTTCTCCCTCCTCAGTCGGAGCATGTGCTCCGTTGGGCATCGAGTACAGCTTAGTGAGGGCCTGATAGACATCAAGACAAAGATCAGTCGACCGATCGGCAGAGAAAACAGAAATAAATGTGACAAGAATACAATGGGAAGTGGAGCAGACATACCTTGTTTGGATCACTGTGGTGGTCGAGTGGAGGAATCCTTCTGGCTCCGCGAGGGTTATCCTTGTTCCCAGTAACAGCGGCCATCCACCTTTCCAGAGTGGCATCGTCGACTGTTTCTGGATTGACCCGAGTCACATCCTCAGTCCCGCAGTACAACCACATGCAATGGCTCCGGAACTGAAGAGGTTGGATACGACGCCTAAGAAAAACCTCCAGGAGATCCATACCCGTCACTCCCTCCCGAACCAACTGAACTACACGCTCCATCAGCATCTTCACGTCAGCTTTCTCCTCCGGAATCACCTTCAGAGAGGAGGGCTTGTTCACTCGGCCCATGGTGAACTGAGGGAGTCCACTCGACTGCCCCGGCGTCGGCTGATCCTGGCAGTAGAACCAGGTCGACTGCCAGCCTCTGACTGGCTCGGGAAATGTATGGCTGGGAAGGTGCTCTTGTTCCTCACCTGGATCCCCAGACCCCCACACATTTGGACGACTCGGGTTTTTTCGTCGCCTGGGCTCGCCTTCTTCACGGTCTGAGAGCGACACGTGAATATGTGCTTGAACAAGCCCCATTGCGGTCGACAACCCAGAAAACTCTCACACATGGACACAAACGCGGCAAGATAGGCGATAGAATTCGGGGTGAAGTGGTGGAGTTGCGCCCGAAAGAAGTTCAAGAAACCACGGAAGAAAACGCTCGGCGGCAAAGAAAATCCGCGGTCGACATGGGTAGCCAGAAGCACGCACTCACCCTCTTCCGGCTGGGGCTGCCACTCTTTCCCCGGAAGCCTTGCAGCTCCATGAGGGATCAGGCCCTCGTTGGCCATGTCGAGGAGATCCTTCTCCGTGATGGTCGATTGGATCCAATCTCCCTGGACCCAGCCTTTCGGCAGGCGAGATCTAGACGAAGACCCGCCACGACTGGTGGATCTCCCCTTCGCCTTCTCCGTCGCCGACACCTTCTTCGCGCGTTCCAATGCCGCCGTCTTCTCCTTGACCATGGCTGCCGGCGGGACGCGCGAGGGGAAGTTGTGCGGAGGCGAGAGCGAGCGCGTTGGGCGGAGACGAAGGGAGCAGAGAGAGAATGCTGAGGCACTGTTCAAAAAACCCTCGCCGGGTGCATTTATAAGATCCCTTCCGAGTGGATGACAGGTGGGCCCGGTCGATCTAATCATATCCTGAACAGTTACGCGGACGCGATACGTGGCGAAAAAAGCGGCACGGGGATCGAGGCGTCTATGCCCTGTCCCGTCGAACACCGCGGTCCGCCCCGCTTCGCGCGCTTCCCCAAATTTCGCATCCCGCGGAATCCGCGAATGGCAGATCGGTCTGCCAAACGCGGGATTTCCTGCGATCCGTCGCTCGGAAATCGGCGAAGTCCAAAAGATCACTCGACGAAGGAAAAGAATGGATCGAGTCGACTGAAGAAAAGTTGCTCACTATCAACAAAGAGATTTATTAGTTCAAAACAACGCACGACCAGTATGCGAAGGCTAATCGGAAACAACATCAACTCCTTCATCACTCAAGCCTCAATCCATTCGGGGGCTAATGATGGAGTCATGTACCTAGGGTAGGGTCACAGACCTGATCTAAGTACCCTGCCCAAGGACACCCTTAGAAGAGATCACCTTCCAGTCGACCTACGAGGGACTCACTCGACTGACTTGAAGGACTCGACCACGAAGACTCACTCGACCACCAGAAGGTCAAGAGGCACTCTGCACTGCAACGGTCTGTAATTAAGTAGACTTTATGATAGTAAAGACACTTTATGTGGGGCGTTACCAGTAACGCCCCGGACTTAATGTACCTTAAACCCTTCATTATGTGGGCTGGCTGGGGTCCTGGCGCACTCTATATAAGCCACCCCCCTCCACAGGCAGAAGGGTTCGGCACCCTGTAATCCATATACAACATAATCCACTCGACCGCCTCCGGGCTCCGAGATGTAGGGCTTTTACTTCCTCCGAGAAGGGCCTGAACTCGTACATCTCTTGTGCTTACAACCTCTCCATAGCTAGGACCTTGCCTCTCCATACCTACCCCCACTCTACTGTCAGACTTAGATCCACGACACATATTTCCAACAGTCTCCCACTTGCACTAGAGTCAATAATCTAGTTACATTGTGATGAATCAAACACCCATAGAGTTTTGGTGTTGATCATGTTTTGCTCGCGAGAGAGGTTTAGTCAACGGATCTGCGACATTCAGATCCGTATGTACTTTGCAAATATCTATGTCTCCATATTGAACATTTTCACGAATGGAGTTGAAGCGACGCTTGATGTGCCTGGTCTTCTTGTGAAACCTGGGCTCCTTGGCAAGGGCAATAGCTCCAGTGTTGTCACAGAAGAGTTTGATCGGCCCCGACGCATTGGGTATGACTCCTAGGTCGGTGATGAACTCCTTCACCCAAATTGCTTCATGCGCCGCCTCCGAGACTGCCATGTACTCCGCTTCACATGTAGATCCTGCCACGACGCTCTGCTTGCAGCTGCACTAGCTTACTGCTCCACCATTTAACATATACACGTATCCGGTTTGTGGCTTAGAGTCATCCAGATCTGTGTCGAAGCTAGCATCGACGTAACCCTTTACGGCGAGCTCTTCGTCACCTCCATAAACGAGAAACATGTCCTTTGTCCTTTTCAGGTACTTCAGGATATTCTTGACCGCTGTCCAGTGTTCCTTGCCGGGATTACTTTGGTATCTTCCTACCAAACTTACGGCAAGGTTTACATCAGGTCTGGTACACAGCATGGCATACATAATAGATCCTATGGCTGAAGCATAGGGGATGACACTCATCTCTTCTTTATCTTTTGCCGTGGTCGGGCATTGAGCTGAGCTCAATCTCACACCTTGCAATACAGGCAATAACCCTTTCTTAGACTAATCCATTTTGAACTTCTTCAAAATCTTATCGAGGTATGTGCTTTGTGAAAGACCTATGAGGCGTCTCGATCTATCCCTATAGATCTTGATGCCTAATATGTAAGCAGCTTCTCCAAGGTCCTTCATTGAAAAACACTTATTCAAGTAGGCCTTAATGCTGTCCAAAAGTTCTATATCATTTCCCATCAAAAGTATGTCATCTACATATAATATGAGAAATGCTACAGAGCTCCCACTCACTTTCTTGTAAACGCAGGCTTCTCCATAAGTCTGCATAAACCCAAACGCTTTGATCATCTCATCAAAACGAATGTTCCAACTCCGAGATGCTTGCAGCAGCCCATAAATGGATCGCTGGAGCCTCATACTTTGTTAGCATTCTTAGGATCGACAAAACCCTCCGGCTGCATCATATACAATTCTTCCTTAAGATGCCCGTTAAGGAATGCCGTTTTGACGTCCATCTGCCATATCTCATAATCATAGTATGCGGCAATTGCTAACATGATTCGGACGGACTTCAGCTTCGCTACGGGAGAGAAAGTCTCATCGTAGTCAACCCCTTGAACTTGTCGATAACCCTTAGCGACAAGTCGAGCTTTATAAATGGTAATATTACCATCCGTGTCCGTCTTCTTCTTAAAGATCCATTTGTTTTATATCGCTCGCCGATCATCAGGCAAGTCTGTCAAAGTCCATACAGTGTTTTCATACATGGATTCTATCTCGGATTGCATGGCTTCAAGCCATTTGTTGGAATCTGGGCCCGCCATCACTTCTTCATAGTTCGAAGGTTCACCGTTGTCTAACAACATGATTTCCAGGACAGGGTTGCCATACCACTCTGGTGTGGAACGTGTCCTTGTGGACCTACGAGGTTTAGTAGCAACTTGATCCGAAGTACCTTGATCATAATCATTAATTTCCTCTCCAGTTGGTGTAGGCACCACAGGAACATTTTCCTGAGCTGCACTACTTTCCGGTTCAAGAGGTAGTACTTCATCGAGTTCTACTTTCCTCCCACTTACTTCTTTCGAGAGAAACTCTTTTTCCAGAAAGGATCCGTTCTTGGCAACAAAGGTCTTGCCCTCGGATCTTAAGTAGAAGGTATACCCAATGGTTTCCTTAGGGTATCCTATGAAGACGCATTTTTCTGACTTGGGTTCGAGCTTTTCAGGTTGTAATTTCTTGATATAAGCATCGCATCCCCAAACTTTTAGAGACGACAGCTTAGGTTTCTTCCCAAACCATAATTCATACGGTGTCGTCTCAACAGATTTAGACGGTGCCCTATTTAAAGTGAATGTAGCTGTCTCTAGAGCGTATCCCCAAAATGATAGCGGTAAATCGGTAAGAGACATCATAGACCACACCATATCCAATAGAGTGCGATTACGACGTTTGGACACACCATTACGCTGAGGTGTTCTAGGCGGCGTGAGTTGTGAAACGATTCCACATTTCCTTAAGTGTGTACCAAATTCGTGACTTAAGTATTCTCCTCCACGATCTGATCGTAGGAACTTTAACTTTCGGTCACGTTGATTCTCTACCTCATTCTAAAATTCCTTGAACTTTTCAAAGGTCTCAGACTTGTGTTTCATCAAGTAGACATACCCATATCTACTCAAGTCGTCAGTGAGAGTGAGAACATAACGATATCCTCCGCGAGCCTCAACGCTCATTGGACCGCACACATCGGTATGTATGATTTCCAATAAGTTGGTTGCTCGCTCCATTGTTCCGCAGAACGGAGTCTTGGTCATTTTGCCCATGAGGCATGGTTCGCATGTGTCAAATAATTCATAATCGAGAGACTCTAAAAGTCCATCAGCATGGGGCTTCTTCATGCGCTTGACACCAATGTGACCAAGACGGCAGTGCCACAAGTATGTGGGACTATCGTTATCAACTTTACATCTTTTGGTATTCACGCTATGAATATGTGTAACATTACGTTCGAGATTCATTAAGAATAAACCATTGACCATCGGGGCATGACCATAAAACATATCTCTCATATAAATAGAGCAACCATTATCCTCGGATTTAAATGAGTAGCCATCTCGTATTAAACGAGATCCAGATACAATGTTCATGCTCAAACTTGGCACTAAATAACAATTATTGAGGTTCATAACTAATCCCGTGGGTAAATGTAGAGGTAGCATGCCGACGGCGATCACATCGACCTTGGAACCATTCCCGACGCGCATTGTCACCTCGTCCTTCGCCAGTCTCCGCTTATTCCGCAGCTCCTGCTGTGAGTTGCAAATATGAGCAACGGCACCAGTATCAAATACCCAGGAGTTACTACGAGTACTGGTAAGGTACACATCAATTATATGTATATCAAATATACCTTTAGTGTTGCCGGCCTTCTTGTCCGCTAAGTATTTGAGGCAGTTCCGCTTCCAGTGACCCTTCCCCTTGCAATAAAAGCACTCAGTCTCAGGCTTGGGTCCATTCTTTGACTTCTTCCCGGCAACTGGCTTACTGGGCACGGCAACATCTTTGCCGTCCTTCTTGAAGTTCTTCTTACCCTTGCCCTTCTTGAACTTAGTGGTCTTATTGACCATCAACACTTGATGTTCTTTCTTGATTTCAACCTCTGCTGACTTCAGCATTGAAAATACTTCAGGAATGGTCTTCACCATCCCCTGCATATTGTAGTTCAACACAAAGCTCTTGTAGCTCGGTGGGAGCGACTGAAGGATTCTGTCAATGACCGCCTCGTCCGGGAGGTTGATCTCCAGCTGGGACAGGCGGTTGTGCAACCCAGACATTTTGAGTATGTGCTCACTGACAGAACTGTTTTCCTCCATCTTACAACTATAGAACTTGTCAGAGACTTCATATCTCTCGACCCGAGCATGAGCTTGAAAAACCATTTTCAGCTCCTCGAACATCTCATATGCTCCGTGTTTCTCAAAACGCTTTTGGAGCCCCGGTTCTAAGCTGTAAAGCATGCCGCACTGAACGAGGGAGTAATCATCAGCACGTGACTGCCAAACGTTCATAACGTCTTGGTTCTGTGGGATGGGTGCTTCACCTAGCGGTTCATCTAGGACATATGCTTTCTTGGCTCTATGAGGATGATCCTCAGGTTCCGGACCCAGTCCGAATAGTTGCTGCCATCATCTTTCAGCTTGGTTTTCTCTAGGAACGTGTTGAAGTTCATGTTGACATGAGCGTTGGCCATTTGATCTACAAGACATATTTTACAAAAGTTTTAGACTAAGTTCATGATAATTAAGTTCATCTAATCAAATTATTGAATGAACTCCCACTCAGATTTGACATCCCTCTAGTCATCTAAGTGTTACACGATCCGAGTCGACTAGGCCGTGTCCGATCATCACGTGAGACGGACTAGTCATCATCGGTGAACATCTCCATGTTGATCGTATCTTCCATACGACTCATGTTCGACCTTTCGGTCTCTTGTGTTCCGAGGCCATGTCTGTACATGCTAGGCTCGTCAAGTTAACACTAAGTGTTCTGCATGTGTAAATCTGTCTTATACCCGTTGTATGTGAACGTAAGGATCTATCACACCCGATCATCACGTGGTGCTTCGAAACGACGAACTTTAGCAACGGTGCACAGTTAGGGGGAACACTTTCTTGAAATTATTATAAGGGATCATCTTATTTACTACCGCCGTTCTAAGTAAACAAGATGCATAAAACATAATAAACATCACATGCAATTATATAGTAGTGACATGATATGGCCAATATCATATAGCTCCTTCGATCTCCATCTTCGGGGCTCCATGATCATCTTCGTCACCGGCATGACACCATGATCTCCATCATCATGATCTCCATCATTATGTCTTCATGAAGTTGTCACGCCAATGACTACTTCTACTTCTATGGCTAACGCGTTTAGCAATAAAGTAAAGTAATTTACATGGCGTTCTTCAATGACACGCAGGTCATACAAAAAATAAAGACAACTCCTATGGCTCCTGTCGGTTGTCATACTCATCGACATGCAAGTCGTGATTCCTATTACAAGAACATGATCTCATACATCATAATATATCATTCATCATTCATCACAACTTCTGGCCATATCACATCACATGACAATTGCTGCAAAAACAAGTTAGACGTCCTCTAATTGTTGTTGCATCTTTTACGTGGCTGCAATTGGGTTCTAGCAAGAACGTTTTCTTACCTACGAGTAACCAAAACATGATTTTGTCAACTTCTATTTACCCTTCATAAGGACCCTTTTCGTCGAATCCGCTCCAACTAAAGTAGGAGAGACAAACACCCGCTAGCCACCTTATGCAACTAGTGCATGTCAGTCGGTGGAACCTGTCTCACGTAAGCGTACGTGTAAGGTCGGTCCGGGCCGCTTCATCCCACAATACTGCTGAAGCAAGAAAAGACTAGTAGCGGCAAGCAAGTTGACAAGATCTACGCCCACAACAAAACTGTGTTATACTCGTGCAATAGAGAACTACGCATAGACCTAGCTCATGATGCCACTGTTGGGGAACGTTGCAGAAAATAAAAAAATTTCCTACGGTTTCACCAAGATCCATCTATGAGTTCATCTAAGCAACGAGTGAAAGGAGAGATGCATCTACATACCACTTTGTAGATTGCGAGCGGAAGCGTTCAAAAGAACGGGGTTGAAGTAGTCGTTCTCGTCGTGATCCTATCACCGGAGATCCTAGTGCCGAACGGATGGCACCTCCGCGTTCAACACACATACGGTCAGCATGACGTCTCCTCCGTCTTGATCCAGCAAGGGGGAAGGAGAGGTTGATGATGATCCAGCAGCACGACGGCGTGGTGGTGGATGCAGCAGAACTCCGGCAGGGCTTCGCCAAGCTGCTGCGGGAGGAGGACGAGGTGTAGCAGGGGGAGGGAGGCGCCAAGACACAGGGTGCGGCTGCCCTCCCCCCTGCCCTCCTTTATATAGGCCCCCAGGAGGGGCGCCGGCCCTGGGAGATGCAATCTCCCAAGGGGGCGGCGGCCAGGGGGGTGGAGTGCCCCCCAAGGCAAGTGGTGCGCCCCCCACCTAGGGTTTCCAACCCTAGGCGCAGGGGGGGCCCAAGGGGGGCGCACCAGCCCACTAGGGGCTGGTTCCCCTCCCACTTCAGCCCATGGGGCCCTCTGGGATAGGTGTCCCCACCCGGTGGACCCCCGGGACCCTTCCCGTGGTCCCGGTACAATACCGAGTGACCCCGAAACTTTCCCGATGGCCGAAACAGCACTTCCTATATAGTTTTCTTTACCTCCGGACCATTCCGGAACTCCTCGTGACGTCTGGGATCTCATCCGGGACTCTGAACAACATTCGGTTTGTTGCATACTCAATATTCATACAACCCTAGCGTCACCGAACCTTAAGTGTGTAGACCCTACGGGTTCGGGAGACATGTAGACATGACCGAGACGGCTCTCCGGTCAATAACCAACAGCGGGATCTGGATACCCATGTTGGCTCCCACATACTCCTCGATGATCTCATCGGATGAACCACGATGTCGAGGATTCAAGCAACCCCATATACAATTCCCTTTGTCAATCGGTACGTTACATGCCCGAGACTCGATCGTCGGTATCCCAATACCTCGTTCAGTCTCGTTACCGGCAAGTCACTTTACTCGTACCATAATGCATGATCCCGTGACCAAACACTTGGTCACTTTGAGCTCATTATGATGATGCATTACTGAGTGGGCCCAGAGATACCTCTCCGTCATACGGAGTGACAAATCCCAGTCTCGATCTGTGTCAACCCAACAGACACTTTCGGAGATACCTGTAGTGCACCTTTATAGTCACCCAGTTACGTTGTGACGTTTGGTACACCCAAAGCATTCCAACGGTATCCGGGAGTTACACGATCTCATGGTCTAAGGAAGAGATACTTGACATTGGAAAAGCTCTAGCAAAACGAACTACACGATCTTGTGCTATGCTTAGGATTGGGTCTTGTCCATCACATCATTCTCCTAATGATGTGATCCCGCTATCAACGACATCTAATGTCCATAGTCAGGAAACCATGACTATCTGTTGATCAACGAGCTAGTCAACTAGAGGCTTACTAGGGACATATTATGGTCTATGTATTCACACGTGTATTACGATTTCCGGATAATACAATTATAGCATGAATAAAGACAATTATCATGAACAAGGAAATATAACAATAATCATTTTATTATTGCCTCTAGGGCATATTTCCAACATCACACCCATTCATCATCAATATCTAATGGTCAATAATCCTTCTGTGTTTAATGCTGCAACCACGCGTTAAGCCACCACAATCCATCCATCTCTAATCTGCCCCGCCGTAAAAGAAAAGCCGCTGCCCGCACAACCCACGACCACGACCTCGACCTCTCGCCCCCCTCCCGCCCCTCCTCCCCCCAACGGACGCCGCGGCACGGGCGGGGGCCTTCGCACGCCGATCCTCCCGGACCGTTCGCCGCCCCGCTGTTCCTCCCGCAGCCGTTCGCCACCCGCTGTTCCTCCCGCAGCCGTTCACCGCGGGAGCCGTTCCTCCCATAGCCGTTCGCCGCCTCGCCGTTCCTCCGCTCCATTTGCCGCGGGAGCCACCGTGCCATTCCTCCCGCTCCGTTCGCCGTGGGAGCCGCCACGCCCTTCGCTGCCCAGCCGTTCCTCCCGCTCCGTTCGCCGCGGGAGCCGCCGCGCCCTTCGCCGTCCCGTCGCATGGTGGTCGGAGGGTGAGATGATTGGCTCTTGTGGGTTCGGGCATGTCTACCTCGGGATGAATCTGGACACTGTCGACCTCCTCGCAGTAAAGCAGGTGCTGGATTTTGCGATTTGGTGATCTGGTTTGCACTTTCTGCAGACTTGAAGTCATTTGTTACACTAACTCTCTCACCTTTGTTTGATTTTTTGTTCCAGCTTTGATTGGAAGCACCAACACGACCCAGGAGAAAGCCCAAGTGAGTACCACTTCCCTGACCGATCTGGTTACAAATTTAGTTCTTGAGATTTTTCTTCATATGAGGTGATTTGTGGCTTCTGTTTCTACAATTAGGCGCATATAAGATAACTCAAGGAAGAAGTGCAGCTCCTCGAGAACCTTTTGCACCCCAATATTGCAGTAAGTAGATGAAATACTATTGATTACATATCGGTTTTTTTATTTAACTTCTAGCCCGTAGTTGCTTGATATATTTTCTATGGTTTGAGATTAGGTGCACTGTATATATCTTGCTGGAGTTTGATCCCGACCCATGGCACGCTGCCAGCCAGCTCTCACCACTCCGACCTCCGTGTCGGTAACTCCTCTACTATATCCTCCTCTGCTAATTTTGTAGGTGAATAGCCTACCATTTCAATCTATGAAATATTGCTGAATTTTGTAAACTGTCAGATCATGGTACTTACATCCAATGAAATCTCGCTGAACGTTTCAACCTACAGGATCGGGTATTAGAAGGCTGATATGGATTACGCTCGACCTCTATGACTTCATTTGAGTTGATTCCCTGTGATGCAATTGACACAATTATCCTCGATACCAACAACGATCACCCTGGGATATGGGCTTCCTAATATTCTTTATTTTAATTTTTCTTACACTTATGGTACGATTGCAGTGGTTGGTTGGACTAAGTGAGGATTTGTTGGCTATAAGTTAACTGCAAATCATTTTTTGGTCAAATGGCACATGATTCTGATTAAATCATGGGATATATTTTCTTTAGGGAGAGAAGGAGGATATAATGGCATTGTGGATACATATAAGAAGACTCAACGGAAGAAGCAAAGGGAGGAATGCCAATAACAAGAGGCTGCAGCTAAAGGTCAAGACTACAGAGTTGAAGAAGAGATGTAACAAGTGCAAAGCTTGTGACCTTTTTCAAACAATAGTGGAATCCTCATGTTATCGATTTAATTTTTCTCTTAAATCAAGACTTGATGATTGTCTTCTTCACTCCACAAAGTAAGAAGCTGAAACCTCTTCAATGATGTTTCACTTCAGTCACCCTATGATGGTGTTTCAGCTTCAGGTCTCATTCCTTTAATGCCTACAAATTCAGGTATCATTCCTTTAATGCCTACAAATGGTGTTTCACTTCATTCAAGTAACAATGTTGTGATTTACTATGAGCCTATGATGCATCCGTCCAGGAGATTTACCTCTCTCCATGTAGATCTATTTGCATTGTTGTACTAACATTTCATATATAGATTTACGAACCCTGTAAAATAAGTAGTCTTATGTTTCTTCATGATGCTGAATCCCGGTGTACATGATGTAATTTTTCTTTTGCATGGTGTCTCCTTGATGTGCATCTTGAATTAATCAGATTGATATGCAACCTTGTAAACACTCTTCTTTTATTGGTTCCTTAACTTTTGCATAAAGTTGAATCAAGAAATACATTAAGTTTTATTGTTAGATGTGCTCCTATATAATTGCTATTTCTTTGTTACGATAAGTCTTGAGTGCATTTTGTCAGGTTGATATTGGAGAACTAAAAACTAACTCCAGTGCTTTGATGAATTTTGTGTTTCCTAAATAGTGTCTTGAATCTAAAATCATAAAAGTATGTTGTAGTTGAGACGTGCATTGCATGTGCACACTTACTTATATGAATCAAGCCTTACATGGTTTGCTCTTTTACTGATGGACTGAGGAGATCAGAGATGTATAACAGCCGTATTGATCCAAATGACAAGTACGGCAGTGCTAACGTGCTTACCTAGAATTTTACCACATCCTAAGACTTGCAAATCTGTACAATAGGAATGTCTAGCTGTTTTCTGGTCTACAACCGTGACATGTAGTGGCATCTCTCACCACTTTTGCACATAGTGTTTAGGTATGATTATTGCATACTGTCGACAAGGGCGCGACGTTTTTCCTGAACTGATTTTTTTTCTTTTTTCTTTTGCTTACTGGTTGAGCTCGGTTTCAGCTCTTACTTGAGTAGTTGATCGGCAAGCCTGATGCAGGTGTATGGAAATTATGTAGTTCCATTAGCTCTGGAGTTGTCCAGTATACTACTGAGGCCTACATATTTTACTGATGCAGGTTGGAGGTGAACATGAACTCTGGCTATTCAAAATACCAGATATAAATAAACTGCAGCACAGACCATGTAGTTCTACAACAACCAAGGAAGAAGTCCTTTTTTTAAGCCGGCCTCAGCCAAACAATTTAAGCTTATATGTTTGCTCTCTATTTTTCGGAGGTGCGCGTACTGAAAGCGCCTATGATTCAGGGCAAAAAATCTGGACAAAGTGAAAAAACTTTGTACGAGTGGTACTTGAAGCCAATGATAGCCCGTTGAAGGATGCTGATTGTGGCTATACAACTTCAACACCGTGCTTGCAACTCATGAGTGACAAAGTATAACATGCCGCCTTTTTTTAAGCAAGCCCCTTCAAATTATGTATGCAGTATGCTAGGAAGAACTCATGACAAAGTCTTGTTTGTATGCATGTCTTAATGTATTTTCATACTGGCTCGAGTAATGTACTCTTGCCCCCGGCATGACACCGCCTTTGCAGTTTATTCTTGTTAGCGCGTTGCTCAATTAGGTTATTCTATTTTCTTTATTCACTGTTGCTGGCATGAATTTGCCCGTGCATTTGGTCCTACCACTGGCAACAATTTAAACCTGTCAATCCAGGAAAGATATGCACATCATCGGTGCACTTTTATTTATTTTGAGTATAAATGAGTAGTTAATTTGCTAATAAATTTGTTTTCTTGTGGGTATATTCATCTCATTAGAAATGTCGTTTGTGTGGCTTTGGTCTTCCTAAATATTGTATGGGTTTTCCCTTTCCTGGTTTAGCTTTTGCGAAACAATTATTATTCTAGCGTGTGATCTACTCATGCCTATTTACCTTACCGTATAGTTTTCCATTCTAGAACACTAGACCTTTCTCCACAGCTGAGATGTTGAGATGACAAGTTTAATTCGTGTTTAATCTTTGCAGATGCAGACTAATTTTGCATCCCATATAGGTCATACAAGAATGTTAAATTCCCTTCATTTTTGTTCACGAAAGTTGCATTACAGGCGATGAGAGACTCAGGATGAGGGCAAAATGGTCTTGACCACTGGTAGACTCTTCTATCGGCTCACCATCACTCCCACGGACAGCGTTGTACTCGAGTCCAGCAATTAAACTTCTGAAGATATCATGTAGGCCGAACCCAAGAGGAAACAGATTACAACTACTTTTTTAAAATATTTTTATTCATAGTTGCATCTCTGTCATGTTCACGTGGACAATGACTATACCTATTATAAGTCCTTGCAAGTTCACACAAGAAATTAGACATCCTGCATTCTTGACTACACAACTGTGATTTCTTGGATTAGGATTTCCTTGTCCTCTTGAACTTCACATGACATCATCAAAAGATAAGTGATGGGCTTTGTATTAAGCTTGACCATGAGAGATGTGGGGATCATGAGGCACACATATATTTCTAACCCCATCCCCCACCCCGCATCAAATTTCTGGATCTAAATTTAGAATTCAATACTCACATGAATTTCATAGGCTACTTTGATCAAGATGACACAAGTGCACACTTAGTACTCCCTCCATTCACAACTATAAGATGTTCTAACTTTTATATGAACGGATGTAGATAGACACGTTTTAGTTAGTTGTTGTTCACTCATTTGAGTCTGTATGTAGTTCATATTGAAATACTCAAATTATAGTATTTGTGAACCGAGAGAATAGTATATAGTGAGCTTCATTTCACCCAAGAGAGCTTCTGTTACATGAAAATTAATTAATTTTCATATGAATTTGGATATTCAATACCCATATGAATTGTATAGGTTGCTTCCTCGAGACGTGCATTGCACGTGTACGTTTACTAGTGAGAAAAAAGTGTTTTATGCTACCTTGACACTTATTTGAAAAGGGTGAGATGCACAACACAAGCGAGTCTTTCGCAGTCGGTAGGTTGATTTGATAATGTTTACCTTGTACTATCTCCATGCAGGCAAAGTATAATTACATTACAACATTCTAAACATATTGCATGTATTATTCATGTGTGGGCTAGGGGGTGACCATATGGTTCTTTCTTCACCATGGGTATTATCGTTATCTTTGTATCAAAACTTATTGTCTTATCTCTCCGGTGACCATATGTTAATGGCCCCTACGTGGCTTGGCGCAAATTTGGGTGTGCGTGCTACCAACTTGGTGCAACCAACTTATGAACGCTTGGCGTGATTGCCCCTTGGAGGTCCGTGTGTGCGTGGAGGCATCTCGAACGGTTGGGCGGGTGACCTAGGGAAGAAGTGGTGTGGATGTATGTTGTGACCTATTGGTGGTAGTCGATGATAGAAATGTTATCAGTTGTGGGTGTATTTCTTCCCATTAGAGGCATTGTCAATGAGTTTGTTTCAACCCCTTGACCATGGCCGCCGCTTTTGAGTAGCCAGTGCGGTATCCCCTTCCCTTGACATTTGGTATGGTGGTGACATATACTGCCCTAGGAGGAAGCCATGCCTGAAAAATGGTTGGTGCGAACAACAACAAGGTTTGAGGCTATTATTCTCTTCCTGAAGGCACTTTCTAAAAACTCTGGGTGGATGATATGCATGATGGTGCAGGTTGACATGGGGCTGGAGATTGCGGTTTGGTGACATGGGGAGGTGCTTGTAGTGGATGAGCAACATCTAGTTTTGGCATGATTGTTTTAGGCAAAGTTTAACTGAATAGTTTCCCGACTGTTAGGATTTTACATGGTTGTCTTCTAATTAATCAACACATCTTTTTTTTTTGAGGATCAATCAACACATCTCCGAAGGTTGATTTTTGGACTAGTTTTTCTTACATCACGACAATTCACTTCCTCGTATTATGAAATATTGAGAATACACTACTCTCTTTGATGATGTATTGCATGGGAGGCGACCACTAGAATAGGCAAATTAACTACATGAATATTGCATCATTTTTCATTTATATCTTCAAGAAAGAAAATTGGACTGTGGTAAAGAACTGCCCTGGATTTTCGTCTTCCTAGTGTGTCCCTCCCACACCCTCTCTTCCATGCGTACAACAACACATAAGCACGATATGAGCAAAGATTCTTCCAATTTCGTATTTTATAGAAGTTTTATCTCCTAAATTTTTATCTCGGTTGATGATCTGCCTTCATCACTGGGGTTTTTCGCGACGGAGATCTTTGAAAGTACATCCCATGTTGACATGTTTCGATAACTTCTTCTTCGTTCACATTTTTCAGATTACTCCCACCTACTTGCCATGTTATTAGTCACCTAGTTGTCAGATTAGACTAACTTGGCTGCCATTGAACATTGATATACACCACTAAAGAATTGATTCATGGTACTTGTGTTGGTTGATGCATTATCTTACTTATTGTTAACACCTGAATACCCGTCTCTCTAGCTTTACACACTCCCCGCGTTACACTGAATAAGAATTATTCCATTTCGTTAAGACAAGACTTTGACCAACAATTACTCTTTTAATATTTGATTTATGTGATACAAAAACACTATCATAACAAAGTATTTTTAAATACAAATCCAATGACACAAATTTCATGTCATATAACCGTGTATTTATGGAGTAACTGGGTTAGGATCCTCTGCAGTACTGTACGGTGCTGTACAGTCACTATCATGTGGGACCGGGCCCCATATGTCATCGACACTACAGCACCATACGATACTGCAGAGGATCTCAACCCGGAGTAACTATTGGTCAAATGCATGTCTTAACGAAACAAAATACATCTTACTTTTAGGAATGGAGGCAGTAACATTGCACTCTTTAAGAACATACAAAATTGTTGTTCCATAACGACGATAAACATAATATGATAGCTGGTAATAACAAAAATTAACTGTTGAAACATATCAACGTAGGATCTTGTTTTGGAGTCCCGTCGAGCCAAATCCATCAGGAAAGATGGATCACTATTTGGATTAACGGCTTGTGAGATAAAACATTTTAAAATTCAAAAAAGAAACATAAGGTAGCAGATTCTTGAATGCATGTAACTTCCGTAGAAATACTACCTCCGTTCCTAAATATAAGTCTTTTTTAGAGATTTTAATATATAGATTACATACGGATGAATATAACATATTTTAGAGGGTAGATTCACTCATTTTGCTTCATATGTAGTCCATATTCAAATCCCTACAAAAAACTTATATTTAGGAACGGAGGGAGCTTCGTTGTTAAATTGCCATTGGGCGAATACCTGAATTTTCCCCGCAAAAAATAAAATAAAATCCAAGACACTATACATAAGGTTAACACACGACACTATTGTGGAGTCATTTGCTCGTGCATAGTGTCAATCACTCCAATCTTTTTAGAGTGATGAAATTCAGATATTGGCCGGCCTTGGTGTGCTACAATGGCACATGGCCGTCGATCAAGAGAGACAAACCGTGGCCTCGCAGGAAACGAACGACCCAGTCTAAGGTGGAATCCACCCACCCACAAGGTGGAGAAGAGAATATCCTCATCATCCACGGCTAACAGTGTTATATGATACTGTACCGATAGCAAAGACATTCCAATCAAACAGAAAGGAACCGAAGTGCAACGAGCACCGTTCGCACCACTTCCAGGCAGCAAAGTTAGAAGAGCCAGCGTCAGAAAAATGGGAAACAACTAGTAGGATTAAGTTCGAAGTAGCTAAAATGTAAGTTTCCGGCAGCACACTAGTGACAATTTCAAAGTCTCTGGGTGAAGTCACCTAAATTACAGGAACAGAAAAGCAAATCAAGCATAGTAGCAACTACAGAACGAAATCCAATATATAGAAGAACCGCACAAGACGCACCCAGACGACCCTTACTTCGCCTCCCTCTCACGATTCCACTGTTCGATCTTGGCCCTGCGCTCCTCGCTGTTCTCCCTCACAGGGCTTCTTGCCCGCCTCGGAGGGCTGCCTCCATACCTACGCCTTCCCCCATCGTCATGCCTTTCATGCCTACTGCTCCCACCCCTCCGTCCACCGCCGCCGCCGCCACCACCACGACGGAAATCATCACGGCCACGATAGTCATCACGGTCATGACGCTCTCTCCTATGGTGTGGGCTTGGGCTGCGGCTCCTTCCTCGTTGCGATCTCCTATAGCGCCCAAAGAGTTTCTTCCTGAGATCCTTACCTATCTGCTTCACATGCATGAAATTGCAGTGCCCACCACGAGTGCAGGTGTTCTCCTCATACTGCCTGCAGGTCGCTTCACGGAAGTCCGTCACAGGAGAGAAGTCAACAATTATTAGGCGACCAGAGTAAAAGCGTCCCTGAAGGGCGGTATGAGCTGCTGCTGCCTGATCTTCCTCTCTGAACTGGACATACACATTGCCTATCATGTGATCAGAAAGGTTGTCACAGACGTTGAGGGTCTCAATCTCACCAAACTTGCTCAGTTCCTCAAAGATATCCTCATAAAAATCTTCAAAATGCTCCTGCATCTTGCGAGGATCTATCGGCTGGCCTTGAGCATCAACCCCAGGGGTAATCATATCAGGGCGCTGATACATGTTCATGAGCACAATAGTAGGTGATATGGTTGGCCTGTTATGGATGCGAGAGCAGCGATCGCCATGACGACAAGCTCCAATCTTGAAGTAAAATGGACAGTTGACCCTGTCTTTCTCTGTACCAAATATCGAAGCCAAGTGTTCCGCCATTGTTTGATATCAGTCAAGCTGACCACAAGCCTGCAAAGTCAAATATTTAGTCATCAAAACACATGTTAGCAGTGCTCCGGTATGCATAAGGCTCTCAGTCTTCAAAAGAGTAGCACCTTGCATAATCAGCCTTTAAATTAATGTCTACATGTTTCATAGACTGCTACCTAAAACTAATTAAACCATGATTTGTTTCAAAACTTACACGGAATAAAAGTAGACGCGAAACAGTGATCAAAATTTCTGATGTTGCAAGAGCTGCTAGTTGATGCAAGAGAAACAGAAGGGAAAATTGTACTCCCTCTGTCTCATAATGTAAGACGTTTTTTGACACTAGTGTAGTGTGAAAGAACGTCTTAAATTATGGGATGGAGGGAGTATACGCCAGATTCTAACCCATGTAATCTCACCGAAGAAAACTGCCTTGTGCACAACTAGTCTTAACAGGTTCTATCTATTTCAGAAACTGCGTTTCAGATGTTTTTCTAAGTGGATGAAGCTCTAATAGCACGCCATACTTTTATTTACTATCTTTAACATTACAGATTGGCAACCAGTACTTGGAAGGACTTCAATTGAGCATCAAAGATTATTTTCTAAGGAGGAGCAGCTAGGGCCTGCAGTACAAAGCATAACAATCACACATTCTTGCAAGACAACACTAATCCATACTGCGTCTTATGACCTAACTCAAAACAGTTAATATTGAAACATGCAGGATATACAAAATAAATCATACACAGGGTTACAATGTTTTTCGAATGAAGCCATTATTTGGCCTAAAATCCGAACTGCGTTCAGATAGTAAAAAGCAAACAACAAAACCCTGCAACTGGATAAACAAGATAAATTTTCAAACTAAGATGCTTAGTGCCTCTGTCCCTGCAACTGCAGAAGAGCCCACAAAACCAAAAGGCACAAACAAAGCAACTTTTTGTGTCGCACATGAATACTTCCTTCTCAGGTAGCCCATGCTATATCCGTCCAAAAAGAATTCTATTTCGTCCATTTAAAAACCTAATCTGCACACCATTTTAGATCATTAAATCGGTGAAAAAAGGTCCAGGAAATATACTACTATCCAGAATACTATAGTACAAAGATGTGGAGCACTTTGATATATGTATAATTAGAGCAGAGTACATGCTTAACCCACAAAGGAGCAAAATAATAATATAAATAACATAATTTGCTGTCATGCTGGGTGAAAATTCTGGTCTCGCATTTCAGAGACTATCATAGCCAGTGCCACATATATGAAACGAGCCACAAGATTGGTCCAGTAGTTGGAGTCTCGGAGAATTATTTGAAACTTTGCAAGTTTTTCCCCTAATAATACAATAAAATTAGTCATGACCAAATGATATGCTTTGACATAAAAATTATTATGTGATTGAGAAGTTATCTCTTACAGCACCTTGGTGTGCAAGGTATATCTCTCCTACACCGCGAGCTGGCTAGTACAAAAGAAGGGACACCTCCCAGACAGCTGCCGGGCAAGGTTTGCGTGCAAAGCAAAATTATGGTTGTTATCACTAGCAACACAACTGATACATACTAGTTTCATGTCCAACCATCGAATTTCTGTGTTGCAAAGAAGAGAAAATTGATGAGGGGTGGTTCAACCCGCGATTTTTCTACCCCACGGTTGCACCACCAGACGCAAAGGTATTATCATACCCCCAGCTACATACCCAAAACGAGGGCCTACAACGAGATGAAAATTGAACGGGGGTGGTTCGGCACGCGGATTCGCGAGGTCGGGACAAGATCCTCTACACGGATCTAATTTTTCCTACTTCCTGGAATCCAAAATCGAGAGTAGGAATCGGCAGATTCGCGGGGTCGAATCCAAAAAGGTCGCGTCGAGATCTGGTAAAGCGAGGGGAGAAGGGTTAGGGTTTTAGAGGGGAGGAGACGCGCACCTGTGAAGCGACGAGTCGGAGGAGGGTCGTCGACAGCTGCGCTCGCACCGACGAGAGAGAGAGAGAGGGAGGGTGGGGGGACGAGCGAGCGGCGTTTGTGGCGGCTCGATGAGGCGTCCCGTCCCTATATACCGCCCACTCTGCGTGGAGAGTCCTGTACCGGCCCGATTTATTCGAGTCCCTTGGACACTCCTGGACCGGCCCGGTTTATTCGAGTATGTCGACGGGTCGGACTGTCGGTTTCGGACAGGATTTAAAAGGCAAAACTTTTATGGGCTTCGATGCGGTGATTCTGCCCACACGACCACATTGAAGCCCGGGTATTTCCACTGTTCAAATCAAAAGAAAAAGAAGCTTCTTCGGGATCTGATGCAGAACCAATCCAATCCATACCGCTATGTAGACGACAAATTGATGACTTTTGGTTTTGGATACATGACAATGTGTAATAATAATATTTGCATTAATAATTGTATTTTTTGAACATCAGTACACGCATACACTCACCCCTATGAAGGCACGCACGCACACCCTATCCCTATGAGCGCCTTTGATAGACTGAGCCGCCGTGTCATCTTGAAATTTACAAAGTCACCGTAGGCACTTCGTCGTCGACGGGAACATCCCCTCCCACTGAAAGCGCATCGCCGGAAATCCTGAAATAAATCCAGCAATAATGCGAGCATCAGGACTTGAATCCTGGTGGAATGGGGATACCACTGTCAGGGAGATTTCGGGGGCCCGGGGCGAAAATAAAACTTTGGCCTGTTAATACTCGTAATAATATGTGGATTGCATATGCATACAGTCATGTCTCGGCACATAATACATGAGTAAATCTCTAAAATAATGTTTTGGAACTTTGGGTCCTAAAATGCACAAAGACAAAAATAGGAAGTACATAATATAGATAAAATGAGTTTTTTTTATTGCACAATAGTTTAAAGCTCTTGAATTTGCAATGATGTGAGTGAATATACATGCAATCACATAAGACAATTTGTAAGGGCTTTAAACTCAAATCTATTGAAAATAAATGTGTAGCCAAAATACAGCAAAAATTCTATGAAAATATCTCATTTCAATCCAAGAAACTTTCAGCACTAAAGTTCTGCAATTTACTAAAAGTAACAGTAGCTTCACCATTGGTTACGAGCATGTATACCTCACAAATTGCTGAATTTCAGAACGGTAATACGATACACATCGGTTGATCGGTAATCTGGGGCTTGGTCATGACGCGATGTGGAATGGACGGGCGTCTGGCGGGAGGCACTTGGCCATGCGGTCTGGCCGTGCATGCGCGTGTGCGTCCGGCGCATGGAGACTGGAGTCTCGCGAGAGGAGTTCGTCGGCGTCCGTGCATGGGTACTCGCGATCGGAGCGCTGGGTCTGGTGGAATTAGGGATAAGTAGCGATCTTTTTAAGATAGTAGTAATGTTGTTAGAAAAAAAGAAGACTCTAGCGATCTTGTTGTTGGAGAAAATGCTCGCGATCTAAACGAAAACAAGGCAGGCCCCGTGTACCGGGGCTATCTACGTGATTGCTCTCCTAATGAGAGAAGAGCGTCCAGATGCGACGAAGGACGCGGGCTGCTAGCTAGACCTGGGATTTTTTCACGATCTGTACTTTGGGCTATGTGCACCTAGCCAGGGGAGGGGCCACTTGAATGTCGGGGGCCCGGGGCGGCCGCCCCTTCCGCTCCCCTCAAAACTGGCCCTGACCACTATCTCTCTAACCATCGAATCACAGGTTGGTTCGCACATTGATAATTATATTGCTCATATGCCATAGCATATATAGAGTACATGGGCTGCGAGATCTCAACCGTATACGCTATACAAGAATTGGGAGATATCGCTAAGCTAGGAAGTAAATACAAGAGATCCTAGCCGTCAGATATACATGCAATAACAACCATGCTCAACCCTCCCCTCTTCCCACAGTCGATACGTCACTAGTGATGAATAAACTGGACCGAAACTCCTCAAATGTAGTCGTCGGTAACCCCTTTATCATGACATCGGCAAACTGCTGCGTGGTGGGTACGCGCAGGACACGGACGTGTCCGAGAGCCACCCGCTCACGCACGAAGTGAATACAAGCTCAATGTGCTTCGTGCGGCGATGATGAACGGGGTTGGCGGAGAGATAAATGACGGAGACGTTGTCGCAATACACCAATGTAGCGCGAGTCCCGTCGTGATGTAGCTCCTGAAGAAGTTGTCGGAGCCAGGAATACTCAGCAACGGCGTTGGCCACATCCCGATACTCAGCCTCAGCGCGGGAGCCTGATACCGTGGGTTGTCGCTTGGACGACCAGGAGATGAGAGAGGGGCCAAGGTAGACGCAATAGCCAAAAGTGGAGTGACGAGTGTCTGGACAGCCGACCCAGTCAGCATCGGAGTAGGCAAGCATGTCTATGGAGGAGGATGTTGTGAGGCTGAGACCAAGAGCATAGTGTCGCGGATATACTGAAGGACCCGCTTCACCAGGTTCCAGTACTGTCTCTAGGAGCGTGCATATGAAGGCACACCTACTGCACGACGTAGTGTAAATCCGGTCTGGTGAGTGTCAAGTACTGGAGTGCACCCACGATGGAGCGATAGAACGATCCGTCCGATGCGGGAGAGCCGCCAAGCGTATAGAGCTTAGCCTTTGTGTCAATAAGAGTGGCAATAGGCTTGCAGTTAAGCATGTCGGCGCGCTCAAGGAGCTCATGTGCGCACTTCTGCTGATGAAGGAAGAAGCCGTCAGAACGCCGAACCACCTCGATACCGAGGAAGTAGTGGAGTGGCCCCAAGTCCTTTAGGGCGAACTTGGCGCTGAGCCGAGCGGTAAGCTGTCCAAGAAGCTCAGCCGAGGATGCCGTGAGGATGATGTTGTCCACATAGAGGCGAAGGTATGCGGTGCCATGGTCGTGATGGTACATGAACAGTGAGGCATTGGAGCGAGTAGCTCAGAATCCCATCTGCTGAACAAAGGTGGCGATGCACTGGTACCAGGCCCTCGGCGCCTGCTTCAACCCGTACAGAGAGTGGGAAAGCAGGCACACATGATCGGGGTGAGTGGCATCGACGAATTCGATGGGCTGCTCCCAGCACACCTGTTCGTCAAGATGGCCATGGAGGAAGGCATTGGAGACATAGAGCTGGTGCACCGGCCAGGCACGGGACACCGCAAGCTGTAGGACGGTATAGATCGTGCCCGGCTTGGCAACCGGAGTGAAGCTGTCGGTGAAGTCTACTCCAGCGCGTTGCTAGAAACTGCGAACGACCCAACGAGCCTTGTCCTGCTCAAGGGTACCATCAGAGCGTGTCTTGTGGGGAAAGACCCACTTCTCGCTAATGATATTAGCATGATGGGGACGCGGGACCAGCTGCCACGTACGGTTGCGTTGCAACGCGTCGAACTCCTACATGGCAGCGTGCCAGTGAGGGCCACGGAGGGCCACACGGGAGGATGATGGAATCGGCAAGGGCGAAGATGTCAAAGCAGCGCACAAGTACTGCTCGGAAGGGTACCACCTACTCGAACAGAGGACCCAGGTACGGGCCTGAGTTGTGACCCCAGGCCGAGACGCCGGGGCGGGCGGCTGCATGAGAGCCGCGTCGGTCAGTGAATACGTGTCCGGACCCGACGAGGCTAATGTAGATAGGCCTGGTAGGACAGCGCGGGAGGACGTATCGGAGGCGTACGAGGCTGCCGAAATTGCACCCGAGCTGGCATGGCTCGACAGGGCAGCTGGGCTGGTGGATGTCAGGGCAGCTGCGTTCGGAGAAGGCACAGAGAAGCCAAGAGCAGGCAGGTGCCCTCCATGGGGCTGATGCGGCGTCGGTGAAGGTCAGTGGATGGTACCTACTAAAAAGGAAACACTTTATCATCAAAATACACGTGTCGCGAGGTGATCACCCGGTGAGAGACCGGATCATAGCATCGGTAGCCCTTGGTGTCGGGTGGGTAACCGAGGAAGCACTGGTACGTGTCGATGCTATACAAACGGTTTTAAACCCCTTTCCGCAACGACATTTGGAACCAACGCCAACTGAGTGTGGGCAATAGGGGGGCCCTTCCCACACGACCCAGAAACCGTCGGGGATATGCCCTCCTGGCACACACGCTTGGCAAAATGAGGTCGTGTGCGACCGGCGAGCGAGAAAATATGGTTATACGTACAATAGTGCTAAAAAACAATTATACATGAGAAATCATTTCCGGTCGTAAGTACATCCCACATAGTCAGCCCCCGCTAAACGTTTCCGTCCGTATGTACATTCCACACAGTCCATCCAAGGAATACGTTTACATTAGTATGTACAACCCACACAGTTAATCCAAGAAATACCAAACATTTGCGATGCGCACAACATCACAAACAGTCAATAATTTCGAAGCGTGTGTGATAAGGTGACTATCGCAAACATTTAATAAGAAAGAACTATGTGCGATGTTGTTGTTAATCGCACACGTTTTTTCTTGGCTGATCGTGTGTGCAGTGGAGATTGATCGCACACGTTTTTTCCTGGCTGGTCGTATGTGCGGTGGAGATTGATCGCACACGTAGTGGATCCTAGAAACGTGTCTGATCTCCACGTCTATCGCAGATGTTTCACTTTTGCAAACCGTGTGCAGTGTAATCCCTAATTAATCCCTAATTTAAAAATAACCTTTTTGAATTTGAAAGTAGGCAATCACTTATTTCATATCCAACCAGGTTTATTACAAATATAGGTTCAACCACAAATGCATAATTCGATGCACAGGTACATATACTAAGAACTACAGAAGCACCAAGTAAAGAATGATGAACCACAGTTGTACTAGAGACTGTAAAGAGAGAGACGAAAGACATTCTGGTTGCTGGAGAAGCTAAAGCGGAATGCCCATATTGTGCCCTCCTCCATGCGTAATATGCGCACAACTCTAGGCCAACCCCTTGTGATGGCTGCCTGTCCATCCTTCATGGTCTTCATTATGACTTCTCGATGCTCATTGTAGTATGGATGAAATACTTTAACCTTCATTATGTGTCCACCAATCATGTACTTTGCAAGGTAATCTTGAGTGAACTGCTTCGGGAACCACTGTGAACGAAAAAGATTCAGACATTGTTGTCTAACAACCCATTATCGGCAGTAAAAAGAGAAGGCTGCAGAGTTTGTAGTTACCATCCTAAAGCTCACTGTTGTGTTGGATAGAGCATAAACAAATAATTTGATTGCCACCATTCGTATCTTTTTGCTAATAATCCTTATCAGTTTCCTCACTTGATGCTTGTTCACGAATATCTCATTGCCCCATACGCAAAAAGGGTCGATGCGTGGATCCTTGCCAAGGGCTTATGTACCTACAAACAACAAGTCAATATTAGAAGCTAACAAGTGTCCGGGCCTGGATCTATATGCACTACATTATGGAACAACAGGGGAGTACAAGCCGAGAGATGAAGCTAACCTCGGCGGAAAATGGTGGCCACTCCCGTTGTTGTCCTGCATAAGTAGTGGAAAGACATGATAAGTACGGTAACCTTAACATCAAACAAATATAGCAAAGGTAAACAATATCATCTCCAAATGATAGCTTGAATGTGTTGGTTTCAACATGCTGTTAAAGCATATATAAAATGGAAGGCAATGTTACCGACAGCAGGCTTAACAGCCATCAAATATTGCAATTCAAACTGGTATTGTTGAAAATGAATAGAATGTAGGTAATGCTTAAACATCACGGGATAAATGTGTAAAACTGAAATAAAGGGCATGTGTTAACTACAGCAGGCATAACTGGAACCAAATATAGCCATTCAAACTGGTATTGATGCAGTCGAGCGGCATAGTTCCGACTTGCACATAATGAACAACACATTGTGAATGACTGAAATAAACAAGGCATAAATGATCAGTATAACAACCAAATATAGCCATTGAAAACTGGACAAAGTCTCACTAAAACCAACCTAACAAGCAAATATAGATAAACATGGCATATGCTTGAAAACTGGACAAATGCTCACTGCAACCAACCTAACAAGCAAATATAGATAAACAAGGCATCTGCTTGAAAACTGGACAAATGCTAAAAAAGCAACCTAACAACCAAATACAGATAAACAAGGCATCTGCTTGATAACTGGACAAATGCTCACTGCAACCAAACTAAGACAAAATACATATAAACAAGGCATCGGCTTGATAACTAAAAAAATGCTCACTGCAACCAACCTAACAACCTAACACAAATAAACAAGGAATGTACTCACTATAAACAACCAAATATAGCCATTTGTGAAACCGAAGTGGACAATTCATACTTAAACATCACATAGCCTATTTTTTTTTAAAAACATCACATAGCCCTATTGAACAATACATATTTGCATAACTGAGATAATTAAACACGACACAGTTATAGCACTGCACGACAAATGCTACTACAACAAAGGGTACGGGTTGGCAAGCTAGAAAAGGTAAGATTTGCTGATAGGATGTTGACTCACATTTCATGGACGGGATCCTTCCAGTTGGAAGAGCACAGACCCATGGTGGAAGAACCTTTATGGGTACCCTCCTCGTGGTGTGGTCGTGGTCGATGAGATCTGACTTGGCAATTGAGGATTCCAAGCCGCCGCCATATAATGTGTCCTTCAGACAAAATGGGCTCGATGGCGTATAAGGATCGCACATCCTTAACCGCTTGGCGGATGAGATCAGCAGCAATGCCATCGAAGAGATCGACGGCAGTTGAACCAGAGGGGTTGGGGATGGACCATGTAACCTGTGACATGGCCCGCGTGAAGCCGTCACTGTCGATGAGCTTGATGTCGTAGCCAACTTTCCCGAGATACAGTAATACACAAGCCCGCTGACATGAAGCCTTCGACATGGCAACGTAGTCAACGTCTTCGCCGGCTTCCGCGGTGACATGTTGCTCCAGGATCGACAGGTCAGGGCGAACGGCGGCCACCTCGCCAACGTCCGCCGGAGAGGCCATGATAAACCACTTCTTGGCCGAATGCTCGTAGGGCTCCCCAGGATACGTGGTCGAGCTTAGGCTGCGACATTCTGGAGCAGGGGATGTGGATCTGGCGGGGAGGGACATCACAGGCCTCATCTAAAAACTCAGGGGAGTGGGGCGACGGTATGGGAATCGCTGAGTAACCTGAACTTTATTATCTAAGCTAGGAGGAACGGGCAGACCGGCATGGGTTGGCGGCGGCGCTGGCGGCACCGGTGGCGGCTACGAGCTAGGGTTCCAGGGGGAGGGGGTGGGTGGGGGACTGTGGTGGTGGTGGTGGGGGGGGTTGTGGTGTTTGAGGATACGCCGCGACTACTGAAATTTTTAGTAATGGTGGGCGGAGATGGTGGTGGACGAGGGAGGGCGACGGTTCAAATGCCTCGGCTACTGCAATTTTACTATAAGGTCGGTGTTGGAGGAGTGTGGGAGACGGTTGAAGTACGACGACTACTAAAATTTGGGTAAAGGAATTGACGCGAGGCGGGAGTGGCCAAGATCGCGCATGGTCCAATAAGGATATGCGTGTATGATAATAACGAAAAGTGGCAGAACCGCCGATTTTTGCAACACTCAAGGCGGGTAGTTTGTTTTTATATTTCTAGCTAGCTGGTCTATCACACACGGTTCGTCTTAATTTCTAAATAAACTCACCTGCCTTTAGCTTGCGCAGTCGTGGTGATTTTACAGCGCACTTGCATCGCACACGGTTAAGCCAGTACCTGCACCGTTTTGCTCGCGCTTGCGCAGTCGTGGTGATTTCATAGCGCACTTGCATCGCACACGGTTAAGCCAGTACCTGCACCATTTTGCTCGCGCTTGCGCAGTCGTGGTGATATCACAGCGCACTTGCATCGCACATGGTTAAACCAGTACCTCCACCATTTGCTCGCGCTTGCGCAGTCGTGCTGATTTTACATCGCACTTGCATCGCACACGGTTAAGCCAGTACCTGCACCATTTTGCTCGCGCTTGCGCAGTCGTGGTGATTTTATAGCGCACTTGCATCGCACACGGTTAAGCCAGTACCTGCACCATTTTGCTCGCGCTTGCGCAGTCATGGTGATTTCACAGCGCACTTGCATCGCACACGGTTAAACCAGTACCTCCACCATTTGCTCGTGCTTGCGCAATCGTGCTGATTTTACAAAGCACTTGCATCGTACACAGTTAAGCTAGTACCTGCACCATTTTGCTCATGCTGGTCACCCTATGGGACCTACTCCCTCCTATCACGCACATTTGTTCTTTTAGAAACTGTGTGCGATGGCTGGTGTGTTGCCGCCTAGCCTTCAATGAGCACTGACACTGGTAGCGGGAAACCGATGGGAGAAGAGGTGGGAAACCGATGAGAGGAGTGGCGGGAAACAATAGCCTATTTAGAAAACGTACAAGAGAAGGAAGCGTGAGCTAGATGATGCATGCGCACAGTTGAAAGATTGTGGATGTCGCCTAGAGGGGGGGGGGGTGAATAGGCGTTTTAAAATAATTACGGTAGAGGCTTGAACAAATGCGGAATAAACCTAGCGGTTAATTTGTCAAGCACAAAACCTACAACAACTAGGCTCACCTATGTGCACCAACGACTTATGCTAAGCAAGATAAGCAACTATGAGATAGCAAGATATATGACAAAGAACAATATGGTATCACAAAGTAAAGTGCATAAGTAAAGGGGCTCGGGTAAGAGATAACCGAGGCACGTGGAGACGACGATGTATCCCGAAGTTCACACCCTTGCGGATGCTAATCTCCGTTTGGAGCGGTGTGGAGGCACAATGCTCCCCAAGAAGCCACTAGGGCCACTGTAATCTCCTCACGCCCTCGCACAATGCAAGATGCCGTGATTCCACTAAGGGACCCTTGAGGGAGGTCACCGTACCCGTACAAATGGCGACCCTTGGGGGCGGTCACCGAACCCATACACTTTGGCAACCCTTGGGGGCGGTCACCGGTACCCGTCAAATTGCTCGGGGCAATCTCCACAACCTAATTGGAGACCCCGACGCTTGCCCGGAGCTTTACACCACAATGATTGAGCTCCGAACACCACCAACCGTCTAGGGTGCCCAAGCACCCAAGAGGAACAAGCTCAAGGGCACCAAGCACCCAAGAGTAATAAGCTTCTCAACTTGTAACTTCCACGTATCACGTGGAGAACTCAAACCGATGCACCAAATGCAATGGCAAGGGCACACGGAGTGCCCAAGTCCTTCTCTCTCAAATCCCACTGAAGCAACTAATGCTAGGGAGGAAAATGAGAGGAAGAACAAGAAGGAGAACACCAAGAACTCCAAGATCAAGATCCAAGGGGTTCCCCTCACATAGAGGAGAAAGTGATTGGTGGAAATGTGGATCTAGATCTCCTCTCTCTTTTCCCTCAAAAACTAGCAAGAATCCATGGAGGGATTGAGAGTTAGCAAGCTCGAAGAAGGTCAACAATGGGGGAAGAACACGAGCTCAAAGGATTAGGTTCATTGGGGAAGAAGACCCCCTTTTATAGGACCTCCCGAATCCAACCGTTATGTGCTCAGGTCGTGCACAAGCGGTACTACCGCTTGGAGGAGCGGTACTACCGCTTAGCACGGTCAAAACAGCCCAAACGAGAGAGAAAACACGAGATTTTGGTTCGGGGCGGTACTACCGCTTAGGAGCCACGGTAGTACTGCTCTGGAGCGGTATTACCGCTCAGGAGCAGCGGTAGTACCGCTCTGGAGCGGTAGTAAAATATTACATCCGCTCTAGTCGCGGTAGTACCGCTGCAGCCTTTACCAAAACAACCACAGCTTTTGCAAACGGACTCCGAATTCAACGAAACCAAGTTTGTTGGAAAGCTAATGACATGGGCTAACACAATATTGATAGAAATATCAAGAATAAGCAAATGAGAAAAGTCCCATAAGAAAATGGTGAGAATCCTTCATCGGATAAGACCGGTAAAACCTCCAACATCGAAAACATCATAGAAGGCGCATGCGAACTCCGTTTTCGATGAACTAAAGCTTGTCATCAAGATGACCATAAGCTCTAAGACTCACAAAGATAACCAAACAAGAACCAAGAAACATGATGCAAGGATGCAATGGTTTGAGCTCTCTACTAACGATACGATCAAGCTACCAACTTGAGAGCCCCCCTTGATAGTACGGCAAACGATCCTATAACTCGGTCTCCCAACTACCACCACAAGACCGGTAAAATAGAAAACCTATCAAGGGAAAACCTTTGCCTTGCACATGATCCACTTGAGCTAGATGATGACGATCTTGACTCCCTCAAGTTGGGCCACCTTTCTTGATTGCGTTGGCTCGATGAAGACTAGTTGATTGCTCCCCCATACTCCACTATGGGTGAGCCTCTCTTCCGCACATCTTCACAAGTCCATTGTCACTACAATGGACGACAGGCTTCAAGCATTTGATCTCTTCGTGATGCTTCACTTGAACTTGCACACCACAACCTAACCCCACAAAGAACTCTCACGAAGATCATGGGTTAGTACACAAAGCGTAATTGAGAATGCTTACCATACCATGGGATCGCTTGATCCCTATCGGTACATCTTCTAAGCTTTGTGTGTTGATCAACTTGATTCACTCTTTGACTTAGTCTGGATCAACCTTGAATCTTTCCAACTCTCTTCATTTGGATGATGTCTTGAAGGTAAACATGAATGATCACACACTCTTCTTCTTCAAGACATGCTTGCTATAAGCACAACACTCATATGACCAATCTTTGGATAATTCCTTAATAGCACCTTAGTCATCACAAACTCTCCTTAAAACCAACAAATGGACTCCAAGAAAAGCCTATGGACAAATCCTTCAAATACTACTCAAGGCAACCATTAGTCCATAGAGATTGTCATCAATTACCAAAACCACACATGGGGGCACCACATGTCCTTTCAATCTCCCCCATTTTGGTAATTGATGACAATCACTTTCAAGAGAGTTTATACAAGGAATTATGCATCACCATTCAATGCACCAACCAATAATGCATGCGTATGAGATGCAAATGCTAAGGAAACAAAAACCAAAGCTACTCCACAAAACTCTCTGAAACTTCTCCCCCATTGTCATCGATTGCCAAAATGGGCGAAAATCTTAGAAGGCCAATATAAATGTGGTCCTCCAAAAATTGTATATTTCTCAACAAGAGAGTGGAATGCAATACACATATCCAACTGCCAATACTTGGAGGAAGACAAACTATATTGATGCCCAAAGATTGCAACAGAAAGATATGCCACAAAGACATAACAAAGAGAGACACAAGCAATCAGAAGATACCAATTGAAGCAAGCAATCAACGGATATCAATTGAACCAACTAGACCAATGATCCTACATGCCACACGAATAAAGTTATTATGAAAAGCGCAAAGGAGTGTTCTAAAGAAACTAGAGAAGCTCCCCATGATTTGTGCACACATAATATTTTTTGAATTTGAATACAAAGTGCACAAAATAGGATCATAGCTCCCCCAAGATCAATAGAAACTAACATCCAGTGCAAGTGAGCCTATAGGAGACAAAGCCTAGCGCTTGCAACAAGCACATGGTTGAGCAACATGTAAAAGATGCAACTTAAGAATAGGCTCAACCAAAATGATGTGTGTGAGTCATGGCGAAGCACTTGAGAAGACTAAAAATAGGATGAGCATAAAGAATCAACGTAGTCTTGAAAGAATGAGGCACACGGTGCAAGGCCTATCATTCCCACACACAACTGGCAAAAGGGTTCACAAGCTTACTAATAAGTAAAAGAGAACCTATTCTTGTGACAACCCGTGGTGAAGATAGACGAGGGGAGGTTCATCAAGATGAGGGATACCAATTAAGATGGCAAAAACCTCGTAAAGATAAGCAAGAGGAAAATAACCTTCACCACACAAGAGTGCATCAAGATGCAACGAAAGAGGACACGCACTCAAGGCAAAAGCTTTCACGGAGCCACCAAAGAAATAACATAAGAAAGACAAGGTGGACGTGAAAGAAAGGATATCAACTAGAGATGTAATTTCTCTCAAGTGTATAAGGTTCTATGTAGACGAAATCATGATGATATATTTATCTACAAAGAAGGATGTACACCCGAAATAGTTACAACACGAAGGAACAAGATATCCACAAGGAAGTCATAAACATACCAATACGATATTTGCTTGAAAGCATAGCACATGGCTAGATATGGTCTTATTGTATATAAATGAAGTCCAAACACACATCCATCAAAGGCATCACAACTAGCAACAAGAGATCATCATTGGGATGCTTTGAGAAAGGAAACAAGTATCACAAGATATGAAATGAATATCATGCCAAAATGCAACCTACACAAGGTTGAATGCAAGAGGAGAAAGCATGAATAGATACTTGTTACCGAGATATCATTGGAAGGATGTAGTAGATACCAATTGAAGGTAGATAGTAGTTCATTGATCATCATAGCTTAACTCCAATAATCACATGGTGACAACACCTTCCTTGCGAGTGAGCCGAGCACCCAATGCATCTCCAACCGTTCCTACAAGAACAACACAAACTAAATGGTACCCAAACTCATTGGGACCAAATAGTTAGAAACACCAATACATAGGACAAACTCCACATAAATATGTGCATATAGATATGGAAATGAATTTCATGCACATCTCATCCAATTTGAGACTTGGTGGAGTTTCCCCTATATATTGGGTCAACGAAAGAAAGCATGCCAAATAGAATACATGAAGTAAATATGCATGCTCAAAACTTTCAAGAACCGATACCAAAGGACAAAGAAATGCCAAGTGAAAAGGATACCAAATGGAGAAATCATCACTTGGAAGATATCATTAAAGATACATCAAGGAATGAGATATCCATTGATACACACTAAATTAAAGATGTCAAACTCCCAAAGAGAGGATGGTTCCAAACAAACCAGGCTCTCGACAGAGTTTCATGATGGCACAAAGTACCAAAAAGAAATGGCTTGCCTTCCACCAAAACACACTTGATAAGGATCACAAGAAGAGTGTTCTAAAGAAAATAGGATAGCTCCCCCACGAGTTGTGCATTATATAGGATTTGCATTTAAATACAAAATGCACAAGGTGGGATCACCACTTTCACTATATCTAGAAAACACTAGACAAGAACAAGAAATAAACAAGATCCACAAGTGGTAGGGAAGACAACGGGAGTTGACACAAACCTTGGTAAGAGAAAAAGGCAAATAAAAACAAAAGCCAAAGTAAAGATGATCAACAAATTCTACCACACATAAGTGACTACCAATTGTCAAAAGACAAGAAGTATTTGGAAATAATTCCTGGTGGTAGATAACAAGGACATCCAACATCATCTTCACAACAAACACAAGCAAATTGCAACTTGTAGAGCTAACATGCCACCTAGGAACAAGATAATCTACAATATCAATTCTAGGTGACAATATCTCAAATGTACACATTTTCTAGGCTTGTAATATGCATTTAGCATATTACTCCCCCATAATGTGATACCAATAAGAAATTAACAAGAGGCAATAAGAGAAACAAACAAGAGATAATTAATGGACTATTTAGAATTTGAATTTCTCATGAGAGATATACCACCTAGCGACTAGATACTCGTGTAGTATCAATACTAGATGGTATTCCTCATGTACACACATTTATAGGATTGTGAGGTGCACAAAGCACATCACTCCCCCAAAATGGGATGTTCCATTAATCTCTCACACGAGCCAACTAGGATACAAACAAGAAGCATAAAGGCTCAACGCACGACACACACGTACATGGTGTGCAAACCAACACACACATACTTGATTGCTCAAGATAAGCAAGTTGGAATCACAACATATACAAACACATGCAAGGAACAAAACCAAAACATGCAAGGGGGCAAGTAACTTTCAATGTAAGCAATTTTAAGTACAAGTTACCGCAATGAGGCACATTGGATATAAGATATAAACTTGATGATTCAATTGACTTGGCTTGAGACAATAAGAGTGATGAAGTCCCCTTAATTCTTCATAAAGTAGCCAAGTCTCCAATGCCCTCCAACAACACCTATTGATCAAGTTTGAGCTAGTTGGTCCCCAACCAAGTTGGGTCCTAATAGGTTAGTCACAATAGGTTTGGCTACCCAAATGGTTCTTTGCTTGACACCACTTTGAGTACCAACAAACTTGGCAAACACATTGCCAACCTTATCCTTACCAAGAGAATAGATATCATCAATAATAATTGGGTTGGATAAGTCACCACTAGTGCATGAAGAAGCGACGTGATCTTTCTCACGACATAAGTAGCAACGTCTACTCTTCACTTTCTTCTCACTTGATTTCTCAACTTGAGAAGCATTAACTTGAGTCTTCTTGGGAAGAGGCCTTTCTCCAACTTGAGGTTGAGCATGTGATTGAACTTGTGCCCTCTTCCCTTGTTGCTTGACACTAATGGCCTTCTTCTTCAATGGGCAAGATCTAACATGATGCCCTTCTACTTTGCACTTGAAGCAAACAATCTTGGCCGAATTCTTGACTTGTTCTTGGCCCTTCTTTTTGTTCATCTTGGACTTCTTCTTCTTATTGGAGTTGAATCCAAGTCCACCTTTGTCATTGGGGGATTTTTGCACACTCAAGATATTGTTGAGTGTGGATTTCCCTTCATGACACTTTTCCAAGTCTTTCTTCAAAGAAGTGACTTGGGCCTTGAGCTCTTTGATTTCCTCTACATGGTTAGTCTCAACACAAGTACTAGAGGAAGTATAAGCTTTATCGTTAGAGCAACAAGGCAAGGAAAGCAATTCATCACAAGATGTACCAACATTGTGAGTAGATGAATTACAAGGACTAGCACATGGCAATATACTATTTTGACTAGAAGTAGTGCTAGTATCCACATGAGGCTCACTAGATGTTACCTTAGCAATCATGGCCTCATGAGCTATCTTTAGCGCACTATGGGATACTAGAAGATCATCATGAGAGCTTGAGAGCTTTTCATGACTTTCTTCCAATTTTCCATAATTGCTAGATAGCACCTCAAGTTGAGCCCGTAGCTCAACATTCTCCTTTAAAATGGATGCTTCACAAGTAATAGAATTAGTAGCACAAGCATCATCATTAACAACAAGAGGAGAAGGCAACTTGGCAAGCTCTTTTATATAAGAAGCTTCAAGTTGGGAATGAGACTCGGTGAGTTTGATGAGCTCACCCTTGATGACCCTTGAGCCATTTTCGAGGTGCTCAAAATCCTCAAGGAGTCTAGCATGAGAAACTTCAAGCTTAGCATTTTTAGTTTTGAAATCGTTGGCCACCTCAAGAGCTCTATCATGAGATTCCCTCACTCTAGATAATTCTAGAGCAAAAGTCTCTTCAAGAGATTCGGAGGTGGTTTGTTCATGTTCAAGAGCTTGAGATAGCTCCGCGATCTCATTTGCGTAATCACGCCCATGAGCTTCCATTTTCTCAATGGTGACCTCATGCTCCTCGAGATGAGATTCCAACTCCTCAATATATTTCTTGCCCTCAATGGCAATGGACATAATTTCCATGAAGTTGGAACGAGCAATTTTATTTTTATGAAGAGCTTTAAAAATCATCTCCCCCTTAGTTTTTAAGGAGGCAACATTATCATTCTCTTCATCATTATCCTCATCATCATTAGCATCAACATCATCATCAAGAGACATATTGGGGTACAAAGTAGGAGATACCTTTGATGCCTTAGCCATAAGGCAAAAAGCAATAGATGGTGATGTAGGATCCCTTGAGGCACCATTAAACACCACATCTTGTTCCATTGGGTGTTCGGTTTCCTCTACATTGTTAGCACAATAATTCGAGGAAATGGATGCATTTTTATCATGGCAACAAGACATAGCAAGCATATCATCATGCGATTTAGTCAAGCAATTTCTACATGATATGCAAGGACTGTCAACACAAGCATGTGAAACATTTGGAGTGCTCGAAGTGTTAAAGCCCAAAGAAGGAGCATTGCAATAATATAGTGATGAAGGATCATCCACAATAAGCATACTATCACCATTGCAATGACCAACACTACTCACCATATCATTACCTTGTGGCAAACCACATGTAGGTGAAGTAGAAGAAGTTGAGAAGACTATACGACCGGAGGTGGATGGAGAACAATCATCCCCACAAATCTTGGACACACCATATTTATCTTGAAGCTTTGTCCACAACTCATGAGCATCCCGGAACGACATGAGTTCAAATATAACTACATTGCTCAAAGCATCGAAAAGCACATTAGAAGCTTGAGCATTGCGATAAGAGTTTTTCTCATCCTCTAAAGATAATCTTTGGGGATCCTTCGGAGGAGAAAAAACCATATCTACAATTCGCTCTAAATTTGGGTCCATGACCCTAAAGAGATTAAGCATGCGAATTACCCAAACATCAAAATTTGTGCCATTAAAACTAAGAGTGTCATAGAATCCTAATCCCCTAGTCGACATCTTTACTCTCTAGGCGGTAAAGCCAAATAAAGAGAGACGAGGCTCTGATACCAATTGAAAGATCGTGGATGTCGCCTAGAGGGGGGGGGGTGAATAGGCATTTTAAAATAATTATGGTAGAGGCTTGAACAAATGCGGAATAAACCTAGCGGTTAATTTGTCAAGCACAAAACCTACAACAACTAGGCTCACCTATGTGCACCAACAACTTATGCTAAGCAAGATAAGCAACTATGAGATAGCAAGATATATGACAAAGAACAATATGGCTATCACAAAGTAAAGTGCATAAGTAAAGGGGCTCGGGTAAGAGATAACCGAGGCACGCGGAGACGATGATGTATTCCGAAGTTCACACCCTTGCGGATGCTAATCTCCGTTTGGAGCGGTGTGGAGGCACAATGCTCCCCAAGAAGCCACTAGGGCCACCGTAATCTCCTCACGCCCTCGCACAATGCAAGATGCCGTGATTCCACTAAGGGACCCTTGAGGGAGGTAACCGAACCCGTACAAATGGCGACCCTTGGGGGCGGTCACCGAACCCGTACACTTTGGCAACCCTTGGGGGCGGTCACCGGTACCCGTCAAATTGCTCGGGGCGATCTCCACAACCTAATTGGAGACCCCGACGCTTGCCCGGAGCTTTACACCACAATGATTGAGCTCCGAACACCACCAACCGTCTAGGGCGCCCAAGCACCCAAGAGGAACAAGCTCAAGGGCACCAAGCACCCAAGAGTAATAAGCTTCTCAACTTGTAACTTCCACGTATCACGTGGAGAACTCAAACCGATGCACCAAATGCAATGGCAAGGGCACACGGAGTGCCCAAGTCCTTCTCTCTCAAATCCCACCGAAGCAACTAATGCTAGGGAGGAAAATGAGAGGAAGAACAAGAAGGAGAACACCAAGAACTCCAAGATCAAGATCCAAGGGGTTCCCCTCACATAGAGGAGAAAGTGATTGGTGGAAATGTGGATCTAGATCTCCTCTCTCTTTTCCCTCAAAAACTAGCAAGAATCCATGGAGGGATTGAGAGTTAGCAAGCTCGAAGAAGGTCAAAAATGGGGGGAGAACACGAGCTCAAAGGATTAGGTTCATTGGGAAAGAAGTCCCCCTTTTATAGGACCTCCCAAATCCAACCGTTATGTGCTCAGGTCGTGCACAAGCGGTACTACCGCTTGGAGGAGCGGTACTACCGCTTAGCACGGTCAAAACAGCCCAAACGAGAGAGAAAACACGAGATTTTGGTCCGAGGCGGTATTACCGCTTAGGAGCCACGGTAGTACTGCTCTGGAGCGGTACTACCGCTCAGGAGCAGCAGTAGTACCGCTCTGGAGTGGTAGTAAAATATTACACCCGCTCTAGTCGCGGTAGTACCGCTGCAGCCTTTACCAAAACAACCACAGCTTTTGCAAACGGACTCCGAATTCAATGAAACCAAGTTTGTTGGAAAGCTAATGACATGGGCTAACACAATATTGATAGAAATATCAAGAATAAGCAAATGAGAAAAGTCCCATAAGAAAATGGTGAGAACCCTTCATCGGATAAGATCGGTAAAACCTCCAACACCGAAAACATCATAGAAGGCGCATGTGAACTCCGTTTTCGATGAACTCAAGCTTGTCATCAAGATGACCATAAGCTCTAAGACTCACAAAGATAACCAAACAAGAACCAAGAAACATGATGCAAGGATGCAATGGTTTGAGCTCTCTACTAACGATACGATCAAGCTACCAACTTGAGAGCCCCCTTGATAGTACGGCAAACGATCCTATAACTCGGTCTCCCAACTACCACCACAAGACCGGTAAAATAGAAAACCTATCAAGGGAAAACCTTTGCCTTGCACATGATCCACTTGAGCTAGATGATGACGATCTTGACTCCCTCAAGTTGGACCACCTTTCTTGATTGCGTTGGCTCGATGAAGACTAGTTGATTTCTCCCCCATACTCCACTATGGGTGAGCCTCTCTTCCGCACATCTTCACAAGTCCATTGTCACTACAATGGACGGCAGGCTTCAAGCATTTGATCTCTTCGTGATGCTTCACTTGAACTTGCACACCACAACCTAACCCCACAAAGAACTCTCACGAAGATCATGGGTTAGTACACAAAGCGTAATTGACAATGCTTACCATACCATGGGATCGCTTGATCCCTATCGGTACATCTTCTAAGCTTTGTGTGTTGATCAACTTGATTCACTCTTTGACTTAGTCTGGATCAACCTTAAATCTTTCCAACTCTCTTCATTTGGATGATGTCTTGAAGGTAAACATGAATGATCACACACTCTTCTTCTTCAAGACATGCTTGATATAAGCACAACACTCATATGACCAATCTTTGGATAATTCCTTAATAGCACCTTGGTCATCACAAACTCTCCTTGAAACCAACAAATGGACTCCAAGAAAAGCCTATGGACAAATCCTTCAAATACTACTCAAGGCAACCATTATTCCATAGAGATTGTCATCAATTACCAAAACCACACATGGGGGCACCACATGTCCTTTCAACAGTGCTTACCCAACTGCATGTGTTGTTGAAAGGGCTGAGGGTTGCCGTTCGATCTGGGAGCATCCAACGGTGCAGACGTACGATCAGTGGGGTTTGGGTTCTGGCCAATCAGAACGCACAACTCAAATCGTGGGTGACATCGACCACGGTTTGGTAGGCACACGACTTTCGTTTGGCCTTTTTATACACTAATTGAGTTTCCTAGGCATTTAATGTCCATAATTCAAATATGAACTTCAAATACATGCTCCAGTTCACCAAAATGGCTAGAAAAATTATACATGAAAGTTGGCATGGTATCACGTCATGAAAGTTGGCATGGTGTCACGTCATGGCGCATATATGTCATGGTAAAAACATTGTCCAATTTGGGCCAAGCTTTATTCAAACCTCAAATGAGCTCTGAAAATGTTGAAAGTTGGCATGGTATCGTCATTTCACCCACATAGCATGTTCTACAAAGTTGAGAGGGTTACGGCAAAAACTGGATGCATTTCGTGTGCAAAATGGACAATCTCTTTCGAAGTATCAGGGTTTCGAACGAAAACTCATATGTTATAATGGGATTTCACTTTTTTGAACTTATTTGAACTCCAGACTTTTTGTGTGTTGAAAATGCACCATTCAAAGCCACATCATCAATTGTCAACCCTTTCTGACTTCATTTGGTATTTTTCATGCATTTACTGATTTTTTTGAGCTAAATGACCCTGAAATTGAAAAGCACTTCAAATGAACTCTGAAATGGTTGAAAGTTGGCATGGTATCATCATTTCACCCGCATAGCATGTTCTAAAAAGTTGAGAGGGTCAAGGCAAAAACTGGATGCACTTCGTGTGCAAAATGGACAATCTCTTTCGAAGGCATGGTGTCACGTCATGGCAAATATATGTCGCGGTAAAAACATTGTCCAATTTGGGCCAAGCTTTATTACGAACCTCTTACAAATTGGAGCTTCTCTCAACAAGAAGCCTTGTGGTTCCGATAGGGAAACATGTTCCCTTGTCGTCGAAACGTAATCACGACCTCTTTTCGCCTTGTATTTTCTTCTACAGGCAATATGGAACTACATGATACCCATGCCGAAATTTAAACTTATTCAGGGTTCATTTGGCCCTTTTATACACTAATTGAGTTTCCTAGACATTTAATGTCCATAATTCAAATCTGAACTACAAATACATGCTCAAGTTCACCAAACTGGCTAGAAAAATTGTACATGCATGTGTCCTTGGGTGCATGTTTAATTAGGTCCCACGCTAGGAATGGGAACGAATTACAACCGTACCGGCGTCCTGGCTCATCCTCAAACATTTGGAATCTCGGGTTTTAAATCCCCATAAAATCCAAAACTCACCAGAAAGTCATCAAAGGTGGCATGTTGTCACCTCATGGCACATATATGTCGTGGTAAAAACATTTCCAATTTGGGCCAAGCTTTATTACGAACCTCTTACAAATCGAAGCTTCTCTCAACAAGAAGCCTTGTGGTTCCGATAGGGAAACGTGTTCCCCTTGTTGTCGAAACGTAATCACGGCCTCTTTTCGCCTTGTATTTTCTTCTACGGGCAACATGGAACTACATGACATCCATGCTGAAATTTAAACTTATGTAGGGTTCGTTTGGCCTTTTTATACACTAATTGAGTTTCCTAGGCATTTAATGTCCATAATTCAAATGTGAACTACAAATACATGCTCAAGTTCACCAAAATGGCTAGAAAATTGTACATGCATGTGTCCTTGGGTGCATGTTTAATTAGGTCCTATGCCAGGAATGGGAACGAATTACAACCGTACCCGCGTCATGGCTCGTCCTCAAACATTTGGAACCTCGGGTTTTAAATCCCGATAAAATCCAAAACTCGCTAGAAAGTCATCAAAGGTGGCATGGTCTCACGTCATGGCACATATATGTCGTGGTAAAAACATTGCCAATTTGGTCCAAGCTTTATTACAAACCTCTTACAAACCGGAGCTTCTCTCAAGGAAGCCTGATGGTTCCGATAGGGAAACGTGTTCCCCTTGTGGCGAAACGTAGTCGCTCCCTCTTTTCGCCTTGTATTTTCTTCTACGCGCAACATGGAACAACATGATACCCATGCTGAAATTTAAACTAATTTAGGGTTCGTTTGGCCTTTTTATACACTAATTGAGTTTCCTAGGCATTTAATGTCCATAATTCAAATCTAAAGTACAAATACATGCTCCAGTTCACCAAAATGGCTATAAAAATTATACATGCATGTGCCCTTGGGTGCATGTTTAGGTCCCATGCAAGGAATGAGAACGAATTACAACCTGTCCGGCGTCTTGGCTCGTCCTCAAACATTGGAATCTCGGTTTTTAAATCCCCATAAATCCAAAACTCATCAGAAAGTCATTAAAGGTGGCATGATGTCACGTCATGGCACATATATGTCGTGGTAAAAACACTGCCAATTTGGGCCAAGCTTTATTACAAACCTCTTACAAACCGGAGCCTGTTGCAAGAACCCTCATGGTTTCAATAGGAAAATGTGTCCCCTTGTGGGCCAAATGATAATCGCTCCCTCTTCTTGCCTCGTATTTTTTTTCTACACACAACACGTACGAAACAACGGGAGATTTGCGCTGAACATTGAAATTATTCAGGGTTCGTTTGACCCTTTTTATTCATTAATTGAGTTTTCTAGGCATTTAATGTCCATAATTCAAATCCGAACTACAAATACATGCTCCAGTGCACCAAAATGGCTAGGAAAAATGTACATGTGTCCTTGGGGTGCATATTTAGGGTTCGTTTGACCATTGTATATATTACTAATTAAGTTTTCTACGCATTAAATGTAGTCCATAATTCAAATTTGTACTACAAGCACAAAATGGGTGGAAAATCGTACATGTGTCATTGGGTGCATGTTTAGGTCTCATTTAAGGAATTGGAATGAATTACAAACTTGTCGTCGTCCTGAAACATTGAGGATCTTGGTTTTTAAATCCTAGTAAATCAAAAACTCACCCAAAAAACATGAAACTTGGCATGGTTTCATGGCATGTCACATATATGCCGTGGTAAAAAATCGTCTAGTTTGAGAAGAGGCGCACACATTAGTAGTCAATGAAGTCCTTTTTGAAACAATAAGCTCACACGTTAATATCACAAATGGTTGTATCATATGAACCGTGTCAATATTTAACCATACTCAGTGGCGTGCGTGCAGCTGTTTGATTAGACGGGACGAGCGCGAGAAGTCCGCCGTGCAAGCTCGACGGGACGCGTGCGAGCAGTCGGCCGCGCAAGCTCGACGAGACGCATGTGAGCAGTCCGCCTCGCAGGCTCGATGGGACACGTGCGAGCAGCAAGGCCGCCCATGCTCACCGGGAAGCGAGCTCTTTGACCTCCATGCACCAGCCGCAGCCCGCCTCGCTCAAAACTTCGCCATTGATTGGTTGATTAAAGCGCGTGGACGATGGTTTTTTTAGGGGTGGATGGAGGGTGTTTGGTTGTGATCCCATGGCAACATTTGCTTTGTTCGTGTTTTCAACTCGTATTCCGGCCTAATTTAAATTGCCACATAGGGCAACGGATAATACGACGACAAATAAACGACAACGGATAGTACGACGACAAATTTACAATGGCACAGATAATAATTGTCTTACATATTTCGGATAATTTTAAATGCCACATGCGACAAAGTTCGGAAGACACGGGGGCAAGAGAAGAAGGAAATTGTAGACAACAATCTAGATCGCTACTGTATCTACTCTTTGATGGATCGCCGGGCGATGACATCCTCCAGCTCCTTCATCATTTCCTCACGGCTTTGCTTGAAAGCAGCCACGGATTCCTCCACCTCCTGCTCGCGCTCGATCCGGATCTTCCTCAAGTCACCCATCAGTTCCTGGACGACCGCTATCAGCATCATCCCCGAGGCACTGCTCTGCTCATGTAGCATCTTCCAGCCGGCGGCCTCCTCCTCCTTCTTGATGAGCACCTCGAGGAGCTTCGCATTGTCACCCATGAGTTGCTCGACGAGGCCAGTCGCCTTGTCAACCGAGGCATCGCTGATCTCAGCAGCTTCATCAAGCCGTCGACCAGCTCATGATGCTTTATGAGGCCAGCGAAAATGTCGTCGTCGCCAACCAAGGACTTCAGCAACGCCAGCTCGTCGTGATCGCCGATGCGGCGAGTGCGCTTGTGAGAGCCCTCGCGTGCCCGTGAGAGCTTGTTCGAGGGCTCCGCGGCGTGCTGGGGCATCTCTGTTGTGGCTGCCGCTTCGCGTTGGGACCTTTCTAGTGCTTCCGCGGCCTTGGTCTTTGCTGCCTGGTTATGTGCCCACTCAAAACTCCTCCTACCGGTCATGGCGGAACGACTTGACAGGAAAGACCAGTTTTGTAGGTGATGAGGAGAGGAACTATGAAGTAATTTTCGAGTGGGTAGTTTTTATAGCCCGGTGCTAAGTGTGAACACATATTAGTTTGATCTGTGTGAACAAATTTGCAATTACTTATTGCGTTGTAATCTGCAATGTGAGGAGAACCAAAGTCAAAATTTCTTGACGGTTCTGGGCCCACAAAGCCCCGTTTTTGTTGTTCTGTCTCATCGCAAACAGTTCTTTTGGATCAACCGTGTGCCATGCATCGGAAGCCCGAAACATGGGCCCTGCCCACTATCACACGCGGTCATGATATCACCATCATGTCCTATGGATGTGCCGTCGCGTCTCCCACGGGGTGACAGAAGGTTGACTACAGGGTTGCTCGTTGCTACGTCTTGAGCTTGCGTTGGTTTTCCTTGAAGAGGAAAGGGTGATGCGTAAGTATTTCCCTCAGTTTTTGAGAACCAAGGTATCAATCCAGTAGGAGGCTCCTCAAAAGTCCCACGTACCTACACAAACAAACAAAGAACTCGCAACCAACGCAATAAAGGGGTTGTCAATCCCTTCACGGCCACTTGCGAAAGTGAGATTTGATAGAGATAGTATGATAAGATAAATATATTTTTGGTATTTTATAATATAGATTGGAAAAGTAAAGATGCAAATAAAAGTAGATTGAAAGCTTATATGATAAAAGATAGACCCGGGGGCCATAGGTTTCACTAGTGGCTTCTCTCAGGATAGCATAAGTATTACGGTGGGTGAACAAATTACTGTCGAGCAATTGATAGAAAAGCGAATAATTATGAGATTATCTAGGCATGATCATGTATATAGGCATCACATCCGTGACAAGTAGACCGACTCCTGCCTGCATCTACTACTATTACTCCACACATCGACCCCTATCCAGCATGCATCTAGAGTATTAAGTTCATAAGAAAAGAGTAACACATTAAGAAAGATGACATGATGTAGAGGGATAAACTCATTCAATATGATATAAACCCCCTCTTTTTATCCTTGATGGCAACAATACAATACGTGCCTTGCTACCCCTATTATCACTAGGTAAGGACACCGCAAGATTGAACCCAAAGCTAAGCACTTCTCCAATTGCAAGAAAGATCAATCTAGTAGGCCAAACCAAACTGATAATTCGAAGAGACTTGCAAAGATAACTCAATCATACATAAAAGAATTCATAGGAGATTCAAATATTTCTCATAGATAAACTTGATCATAAACCCACAATTCATCGGATCTCGACAAACACACTGCAAAAAGAGTTACATTGAATAGATCTCCAAGAATATCGAGGAGAACATGGTATTGAGATCCAAAAAGAGAGAAGAAGCCATCTAGCTAATAATTATGGACCCAAAGGTCTGTGGAAAACTACTCACAACTCATCGGAGGGGCTATGGTGTTGATGTAGAAGCCCTCCATGGTCGATTCCCCCTCCGGCGGAGCGTCGCGAAGGCTGCAAGATGGGATCTCGCGAATACAGAAGGTTACGGCAGTGGAAATAGTTTTTCGTTAGCTCCCTGGATGTTCTCGGGGTACGTGGGTATATATAGGAGGAAGAAGTAGGTCGGTGGCCGCCCGAGGGGCCCACGAGATAGGGGGGCGTGCCCTCCACCCTCGTGGCCGCCTCGGCTTCTTCTTGACTTGCACTCCAAGTCCTCTGGATCACGTTCTTTCCAAAAATCATGCTCCCAAAGGTTTCATTCCGTTTGGACTCCATTTGATATTCCTTTTCTTTGAAATACTGAAATAGGCAAAAAAACAGCAATACGGGCTGGGCCTCGGGTTAGTAGGTTAGTCCCAAAAATTATATAAATGTGTAAAGTAAAGCCCATAAACATCCAAAAAGGGTAATATAATAGCATGGAACAATCAAAAATTATAGATACGTTGGAGACGTATCAAGCATCCCCAAGCTTAATTCTTACTCGTCCTCGAGTAGGTAAATGGTAAAAACAGAATTTTTGATGTGGAATGCTACCTAGCATAATTCTCAATGTAATTTTCTTTATTGTGGCATGAATGTTCAGATCCAAATGATTCAAAATAAAAGTTCATATTGACATAAGAAATAGTAATACTTCAAGCATACTAATCAAAGCAATCATGTCTTCTCAAAATAACATGGCTAAAGAAAGTTCATCCCTACAAAAATCATATAGTTAGGCTATGCTTCATTTTCGTCACACAAAAATGTTCCCAAATTCTACACCCCCGATGACAAGCCAAGCAATTGTTTCGTACTTAAATAATCTCAAACTTTTTCAACTTTCACATAATACATGAGCGTGAGCCATGGATATAGCATTATGGGTGGAATAGAATATGATGATGGGGATTGTGTGGAGAAGACAAAAAAGGATAAAGTCTCACATTGACGAGGATAATCAACGGGCTATGGAGATGCCCATCAATTGATGTCAACATGAGGAGTAGGGATTGCCATGCAACGGATGCACTAGAGCTATAAATGTATGAAAGCTCAACAAAAGAAAACTAGTGGGTGTGCATCCAACTTACTTGCTCACGAAGACCTAGGGCATTTTGAGGAAGTCCATCGTAGGAATATACAAGCCAAGTTCTATAATGAAAAATTCCCACTAGTATATGAAAGTGACAATATATGAGACTCACTATATGAACAACATGGTGCTACTTTGAAGCACAAGTGTGGAAAAGAGATAGTAACATTGCCCCCTTTTTATTTTCTTTTCTTTTTTTCTTTTTTTGGGCCTTTCCTTTTTTTTGGCCTTTCTTCTTCTTTTTTTCTTTTTTTGGCCTTTATTTTTTTTCTTTTTTGGCCTTTCTTTTTTTATTTTTGGGGATAATGCTCTAATAATGATGATCATCACACTTTTATTGATTTACAACACATGAATTACAACTCAAAACTAGAACAAGATATGAATCTATATGAATGCCTCCGACGGTGTACCGGGATGGGCAATGAATCAAGAATGACATGTATGAAAAATTATGCAAAGTGGCCTTGCCACAAATACGATGTCAACTACATGATCATGCAATGGCAATATGACAATAGTAATGCGTGTCATGATGATAAACGGAACGGTGGAAAGTTGCATGGCAATATATCTCGGACTGGCTATGGAAATGCCATAATAGGTAGGTAAGGTGGCTGTTTTGAGGAAGATATAAGGAGGCTTATGTGTGATAGAGTGTATCATATCACGGGGTTTGGATGCACCGGCGAAGTTTGCACCAACTCTCAAGGTGAGAAAGGACAATGCACGGTACCGAAGAGGCCAGCAATGATGGAAAGGTAAAAGTGCTTATAATCCATGGACTCAACATTAGTCAAAAGAACTCATATACTTATTGCAAAAATCTACAAGTCATCAAAAACCAAGCAATACGTGCATGCTCCTAGGGGGATAGATTGGTAGGAAAAGACCATCTCTCGTCCCCGACCGCCACTCATAAGGATGCACAATCCAAGGACACTTCATGTTTCAAATTTGTTACACAACTTTAACCATACGTGCATGCTACGGGACTTGCTAACTGCAACACAAGCATTCTTTAAATTCATAACCACCCAACTAGCATGACTTTAATATCACTACCTCCATATCTCAAAACAATTATCAAGTATCAAATTGATCATAGCATCCAATTCACTTCCTATGATAGTTTTTATTATACCCAACTTGGATGCCTACCATTCTAGGACCAATTTTATAACCATAGCAAATACCATGTTGTTCTAAGAGACTCTCAAAATAATATAAGTGAAGCATGAGAGACTAGCAATTTCTACAAAATTAAGCCACCGCCGTGCTCTAAAAGATATAAGTGAAGCACTAGAGCAAAATCTATCTAGCTCAAAAGATATAAGTGAAGCACATAGAGCAAAAACTATCTAGCTCAAAAGATATAAGTGAAGCACATAGAGTATTCTAATAAATTCCAATCAAGTGGGCTTCTCCCAAAAGGTGTGTACAGCAAGGATGATTGTGGAAAACTAAAAAGCAAATACTAATATCATACACGATGCTCCAAGCAAAACACATATCATGTGGCGAATAAAAATATAGCTTCAAGTAAAGTTATCAATGAACGAAGATGAAAGAGGGGATGCCTTCCGGGGGCATCCCCAAGCTTAGGCTTTTGGCTATTCTTGAATATCTTGGGGTGCCATGGGCATCCCCAAGCTTAGGCTCTTTCCACTCCTTATTCCATAGTCCATCAAATCTTTACCCAAAACTTGAAAACTTCACAACACAAAATTCAACAGGAAATCTCATAAGCTCCGTTAGTGAAAGAAAGCAAAACCACCACATAAGGTACTGTAATGAACTTATTATTTATTTATATTGGTGTTAAACCTACTGTATTTCAAGTTCTCTATGGTTCATACCACTTAATACTAGCCATAGATGCATCAAAATAAGCAAACAACACATGAAAAACAGAATCTGTCAAAAACAGAACAGTCTGTAGAAATCTGTAACCCAGGAATACTTATGGAACTCTAAAAATCCTACCAAAATATTAAGTCCTGGGAAATTTGTCTATTGATCTACATCAAAAAGAATCAACGCAAAATCACGTTTATGTGATTTTAAAAAACTAATTTTGTGCGTGCAAAGTTTCTGTTTTTCAACAGAATCAAATTAACTATCACCATAGATTATCCTATAGGTTCTTCTTGGCACAAACACTAATTAAAACATAAAAAAACATATAAACAGAAGGTAGATGCAAAATTTATTACTAAACAGCAACAAAAACAAAAAACACTAATAAAATTGGGTTGCCTCCCAACTAGCGCTATCGTTTAACGCCCTTAGCTAGGCATAAAAGCGAGGATAGATCTAAGTAGTGCCATCTTTGGCACTCAATTAATAAGTAGCTCGCTTGATAGATTCATAAGGTAATTTAATTTTCTTTATTGGAAAGTGCTCCATGCCTTTCCTTAATGAAAATTGGAATCTAATATTCCCTTCCTTCATATCAATAATCGCGCCAATCGTTCTAAGGAAAGGTCTACCAAGAATAATAGGGCAAGAAATATTGCAATCTATATCAAGAACAATAAAATCTACGGGCACCAAATTTCTATTTGCAACAATGAGAACATCATTGATCCTTCCCATTGGCTTTTTAATGGTGGAATCCACAAGGTGCAAATTTAAAGAGCAATCATCAAGATCATGGAAACACTAGTACCCAAATCACATAAAGCATAACACTCATGATCTTCAATTTTAATCTTTATAGTAGGTTCCCACTCACCATTAAGTTTTCTAGGTATAGAAAGTTCCAAATTAAGTTTTTCATCAAAAGATTGCATCAAGGCATCAACAATATGTTTGGTAAAAGCTTTATTTTGACTATAAGCATGAGGAGAATTCACAATGGATTGCAACAAGGAAATACAACCTTCTAAAGAACAATTATCATAATCAAATTCCTTGAAATCCAAGATAGTGGGTTCAATGCTATTTAAAGTCATGACCTCTCCAATCCCACTTTTACCTAATTTAGCATCAAGATCTAAAAACTCCGAATTATTGGGACGCCTTCTAACTAAAGTTGACTCATCTCCAGTCCCATTATTATTAAGATTCATATTGGAAAACAAATATCTAATAGGGGAAACATCAATAACTTTAAGATCTTCATCATTATTTTCACAGAAATTAGAAGAACACGCCTTTACAAAGCAATCTTTCTTAGCACGCAATCTAGCGGTTCTTTCTTTGCACTCATCAATGGACACTCTCATTGCTTTGAGAGACTCATTGATATCATGCTTAGGAGGAGTAGATCTAAGTTTCAAAGAGTCAACATCAAGCGAAAGTCTATCAACATTCCTAGCCAAATCATCAACTTTGAGCAATTTTTCTTCAAGCGAGGCATTAAAATTCTTTTGAGAGATCATAAATTCATTCATAATATTCTCAAAATCAGAGGGCATCTTATTAAAATTACCATAAGAATCATTGTAGGAATTTCCATAATTATTAGAGGAATTACTAGGGAACGGTCTAGGATTAAAGTTTCCTCTATAAGCATTGTTTCCAAAACTATTCCTACCAACAAAATTCACATCCATAGATTCATTATTATTCTCAATCAAAGTAGACAAAGGCATATCATTGGGATCAAGAGGAGCATTCTTAGTAGCAAACAATTTTATAAGCTCATCCATCTTTCCACTCAAAACATTAATTTCTTCTATAGCATGCACTTTTTTACTAGTAGATCTTTTGGTGTGCCATTGAGAATAATTAGCCATAATATTATCAAGAAGTTTTGTAGCATCTCCTAAAGTGATTTCCATAAATGTGCCTCCCGCGGCCGGATCTAAAAGATTTCTAGAAGCAAAGTTCAATCCGGCAGAAATTTTTTGTATGATCATCCATAAATTCAAACCATGAGTAGGGCAATTGCGAATCATCAATTTCATTCTTTCCCAAGATTGGGAAACATGCTCATGATCAAGTTGTTTAAAATTCATAATATCGTTCCTAAGAGTGATGATCTTAGCAGGAGGAAAATACTTAGAGATAAAAGCATATTTGCACTTGTTCCAAGAATCAATACTATTCTTAGGCAAAGACGAAAACCAAACTTTAGCACGATCTCTAAGTGAAAACGGAAATAACTTCAATTTAACAATATCATTATCCGTATCTTTCTTCTTTTGCATATCACACAAATCAACAAAGTTGTTTAGATGGGTAGCGACATCTTCACTAGGAAGCCCGGCAAATTGATCTTTCATAACAAGATTCAGCAAAGCAGTATTGATTTCACAAGACTCAACATCATTAAGGGGAGCAATAGGAGTGCTAAGGAAATCATTATTATTGGTATTGGAGAAAACACACAATTTGGTATTATCTTGCGCCATGGCGACAAGTAATCCGACACACAAGCAAGCAGAAAAAGGCAAGCGGAAAAGAGAGGAGAAGATTGGGAAAGAGAGGGCAAATAAAACGACAAAGGGTGAAGTGCGAGAGAGGAAAACGAGAGGCAAATGGAAAATAATGTAAATGCGAGGGAGATGAGTTTGTGATGGGTACTTGGTATGTCTTGACTTGAGTGAAGACCTCCCCGTCAATGGCGCCTGAAATCCTTCTTACTATGTCTTGAGCTTGCGTTGGTTTTCCTTGAAGAGGAAAGGGTGATGCAGCAATAGTAGCATAAGTATTTCCCTCAGTTTTTGAGAACCAAGGTATCAATCCAGTAGGAGGATCCTCAGAAGTCCCACACACCTACACAAACAAACAAAGAACTCGCAACCAACGTAATAAAGGGGTTGTCAATCCCTTCATGACCACTTGCGAAAGTGAGATCTGATAGAGATAGTATGATAAGATAAATATATTTTTGGTATTTTATAATATAGATTGGAAAAGTAAAGATGCAAATAAAAGTAGATTGAAAGCTTATATGATAAAAGATAGACCCCGGGGCCATATGTTTCACTAGTGGCTTCTCTCAGGATAGCATAAGTATTACGGTGGGTGAACAAATTACTGTCGAGCAATTGATAGAAAAGCGAATAATTATGAGATTATCTAGGCATGATCATGTATATAGGCATCACGTCCGTGACAAGTAGACCGACTCCTGCCTGCATCTACTACTATTACTCCACACATCGACCCCTATCCAGCATGCATCTAGAGTATTAAGTTCATAAGAAAAGAGTAACACATTAAGAAAGATGACATGATGTAGAGGGATAAACTCATTCAATATGATATAAACCCCATCTTTTTATCCTTGATGGCAGCAATACAATACGTGCCTTGCTACCCCTATTATCACTAGGTAAGGACACCGCAAGATTGAACCCAAAGCTAAGCACTTCTCCAATTGCAAGAAAGATCAATCTAGTAGGCCAAACCAAACTGATAATTCGAAGAGACTTGCAAACATAACTAAATCATACATAAAAGAATTCATAGGAGATTCAAATATTTCTCATAGATAAACTTGATCATAAACCCACAATTCATCGGATCTCGACAAACACACCGCAAAAAGAGTTACATTGAATAGATCTCCAAGAATATCAAGGAGAACATGGTATTGAGATCCAAAAAGAGAGAAGAAGCCATCTAGCTAATAATTATGGACCCGAAGGTCTGTGGAAAACTACTCACAACTCATCGGAGGGGCTATGGTGTTGATGTAGAAGCCCTCCATGGTCGATTCCCCCTCCGGCGGAGCATCGCGAAGGCTGCAAGATGGGATCTCGCGAATACAGAAGGTTATGGCGGTGGAAATAGTTTTTCGTTGGCTCCTTGGATGTTCTCGGGGTACATGGGTATATATAGGAGGAAGAAGTAGGTCGGTGGCCGCCCGAGGGGCCCACGAGATAGGGGGGCGTGCCCTCCACCCTCGTGACCGCTCGGCTGCTTCTTGACTTGCACTCCAAGTCCTCTGGATCACGTTCGTTCCAAAAATCATGCCCGAAGGTTTCATTCCGTTTGGACTCCGTTTGATATTCCTTTTCTTCGAAATACTGAAATAGGCAAAAAAACAGCAATACGGGTTGGGCCTCCGGTTAGTAGGTTAGTCCCAAAAATGATATAAATGTGTAAAGTAAAGCCCATAAACAACCAAAAAGGGTAATATAATAGCATGGAACAATAAAAAATTATAGATATGTTGGAGACGTATCACTCGCCGTGGCGTCCCTACTTTTTTTTCTTTTTTTTGCGGCTCTGTGGCGTCCCTGCGCGTGCTCTGCTCGCCGTTGAGGCAAATTTACAATGGCAACAGTTAATAATTGTCTTACATATTCAGGATAATTTAAAATGCCACATGCGGCAAGACACAAAACACCCACGACCTACTTATGCGTATAATTATAATAAAATATAGGCTAAAAACCTAAGCCGGCGCCCTTCCAACGACGGTCTTCTTGGACTCCATGATCAGCATATCACCCTTGCGACCGTTCATTATGTGTAACTTACTAATCATCGCACATGAGTACTCGCAGACGCATCGTGTGCGATACTCCTAGCTACCGCAAGCAACTAGTTTGCATTTTTTCAAAAAAAATTGTACGAATAGAATCACAGACGAACTTACTATAGTAACCGTGTGTGTTATAATTTCTCATCCCAAATAGTTCATCCGAGTGGTCTATTTGCTGCGTATCACACACATCTGATTTACATGAATCATTTGTGTTCTTTTGGCCGATCGCAAATGCCGCATATCACACACATCTTGTTAAGATGAACTGTTTCCGTTCTCTTTCCTAATCGAAAATAGTTTGTCCGAGTGAACCGTATGCCGTATATCACACACACCTTGATCTGGCTGACCATTTCTGTTGCATTCCCTGATAGCACACAGTTCATCGGAGGGAATTGTATGTCGTATATCGCACACACATTGATATGGCTGCCCGTTTCTGTTGTTCTTCCTCATCGCAAACAGTTCTGCTGGATCAACCGTATGCCCTTCATCGCACATGCAACTAAAATATGAACCGTGTTTGATGTGTCCATCATCGTAAACATTTTGGACATTTTTTACGGTTTTCTGACACCACCATTTGCGATTATTGCATCGCACACAGTTTCTCAAAGGGTCCCTGATCGTAGTGTCGCGTTAGCAGCATCCTGCAGTAGTGAAGATGCATGCGAGCGACCGTGGAGCGAGCTTGTGCGGGGCGGTGGATGCGATGCTGGGATAACAGAGACACCCAAAGACTCGAAGTCCATTATAAATGGAGGGGTGCCGAAGAGCAGGTGATGCAGTGCATAATTCCAGCGAGTGCGACATGGCCGAATGTTGATCAAGAGGGATGTCGTGGAAAGTGTATCTGGCCAAAAAAGGGGCGGGGCATTGGCACGAAATAAGAGTGTACGAACCCAATCATTCAGAGTGTGAAGGACGCGTTCAGCCCACCCGTTTTGTTGCGAGGTGTAGGGGCATGTTAGACTAAATATGGTACCATGTGTGGTAAGTAAATGGCGAACGACAAGATTATCAAACTCTTTCCCATTGTCAGTTTGCAAAACAAGAATGGGTTGCCCAAAGTGTGTGCTGACATGGGAGTAAAGAGCAGAAAGAGTGGAATGACATCAGATTTCTGCCAAAGAGAAGTCCACACATAATGAGAAAAAATTTCTAAAATGACAAGATAATAAATATATCATGAGTTGCTCACAACAGGAGATGTCCAAACATCAATATGAATTAACTGAAAAGGGTATGAGGCGATCGTGGAAGATTCGCTAAAAGGAAGATGAACATGTTTGCCAACACGACAAGCATGACAAGTGTGGTCGGTAACTTTATTGCAAGTGAAAGAAAAACTCCTAAGAATATGACGAAGTGTGGTGGGGTTTGGATGACCCAAACAAGCATGCCAGAGGCCCACACCGGCGGAGAGGGCGATATGAGCAGTGGCGGTAGAGGATGACGGGTGAACAGGGTAGAGCTCGTCAGGATTGTCACATCGGTGGAGTACCATACGAGTACGGGCGTCCTTCACAGAAAAGCCACAGTCGTCAAATCCAATAGTGATAGAATTTTCATGAGGAAGAGAGCGAACAGAGACTAGATTTTTAATGAGGTCAGGAGCGACTAATACATTAGACATGTTATTAGGAGTAGAACAAGAAGGAAACGATTCATGGCTGATAACCCACAAGTATAGGGGATCGCAATAGTTTTTGAGGGTAGAGTATTCAACCCAAATTTATAGATTCGACACAAGGGGAGCCAAAGAATATTTGCAAGTATTAGCAGCTAAGTTTTCAATTCAACCATGCCTGGAGATTAATTATCCGCAGCAAAGTGATCGGTAGCAAAGTAGTATGATAGTTTTGATAGTAGTAGCAACATCAATAGTAATAGTAACAGTGATAGCAATGATTTTGTAGCAAGTATAACAGTAACAATAGCAGTAGTAACTTAGCAAGAACAATATGAGAGAAATTCGTAGGCATTGGATTGGTGAATTCATTGGATGATATTCATCATATAACAGTCATAACCTAGGGCAATACGGCACTAGCTCCAATTCATAAATATAATGTAGGCATATATTCTGTAAATTGTCATACGTGCTTATGGAAAGAACTTGCATGACATCTTTTGTCCTACCCCTCTCCCCCCACCCCGTGGCAACAGGGTCCTATTGTAAACTAAGGTATATTAAGGCCACCTTTTAATAGAGAACTGGAACAAAGCATTAACACACAGTGAATACATGAACTCCTCAAATTACGGTCAGCACCGAAAAGTATCCCGACTTCTGTCACTCTGGGGTTTGCGGATCATAACACATACTAGGTGACTATAACTTGCAAGATCGGATCTAGAACATAAATATAATGGTGATAACATAAATGATTCAGATCTGAAATCATGGCACCCAGGCCCAAAGTGACTAGCATTAAGCATGGCAAAGTCAGAGCAACATCAATCTCAGAACATAATGGATACTAGGGATCAAGCCCTAACAAAACTAACTCGATTACATGATGAATCTCATCCAACTTCTCACCGACCAGCGAGCCTACGAAGGAATTACTCACTCCCGGTGGGGAGCATCGTGGAATTGGCGTTGGAGAAGGGCTGGTGATGACGAAGATTAAAGATCCCCCTCTCCGGAGCCCCAAACAGACTCCAGACCTGGCCTCCTGATGAAGAATAGGAGGTGGCGGCGGCTCCGTCTCGTGAAACGCAATAATTCTTCCTCCCTCAATTTTTTCTCCAAAAATGTGAATTTATAGTATCAGGGTTGAGGTCTACAGGGCCACCAAGTGGGGATAACCCACCTGGGCGCTCTAGGAGGGGGGCGCCCTTGTGGGTTGTGCCCACCCAGGTGCCCCCCTTCGGTGGTTCTTGGCTCCAATATTTTTCATATATTGTATAAAAAATCCTCACAAAGTTTCGTTCCAATCCAAGAACTTTTATTTCTGCACAAAAGCAACACCATGGTAGTTCTGCTGAAAACAGGGTCAGTCTGGGTTAGTTTAGTTTCATTATCATGCAAATTAGAGTCCAAAACAAGAGGAAAAGCTTAAGGAAAAGTAGATACGATGAAGATGTATCAACTCCCCCAAGCTTAAACCTTTGCTTATCCTCAAGCAATTCCGTTGATAAACTGAAAGTGAAAAAGAAGAACTTTTATGAACTCTTTTGCTCTTGTTTACATAAATAAGCTTAAATAGCACCCAGGTTTTCAACAAAGATTATAACTAACCATGTCGACAATAACTCCTAAAAATTATATTAACTCATATCAATGGCATAATCAACTAGCGAGCAATAATAAGATATCTCAAATGACAACACTTTGTCAAAACAACCATGATATAATATGACAATAGTGGTATCTCGCTAGCCCTTTCTGTGACCGCAAAACATAAATGCAGGGCACCTCTAAAGCTCAAGCAGCGACTAAACATTGTAATTCATGGTAGAAAAGATCCAATCATGATGGACCCAACATTAGCTACACACAATGCATGATGATGACAATAATGCTCTCAGAATCTGGCGCTTATTTGAGAAGGTGATGACACAACGTAAAACTAAATAGATAGTCCCTTCGCAGAGGGAACCAGTGATTTGTAGCGGTGCCAGAGCTCAAGTTTTTAAATACGAGTAAAGTTAAATGAAATTTTGAGAAATGCACCCTTCTTGTTTACTTCGCGACCATTAGTTATTGGTATCTTCCATGCTAAACACATTAGTGGCGGTTCCCAAACAATAAAAGTAAAGCTTTATTCCCCCTCCACCAACAAACACACTCCACGACTGATTCGAATCCATGGGTACCGTCCATAACAACAACAATCATGGGGGAGTTTTGTTTAATTATTTGCAATTTGAATTCGGGACTGGGAATCCCTATTATCGCCCCTCTTGTGCAAGAACAAGTGAATAAACACTCATCATGAGAATAATCCGCTTAGCATGAAAGATACTGACTACCTCCTGTCACTCTATGAACAATCCAGGCACACAAAAAGGATATTAGAGATGGCACATGCAAATTTACTTAGGACGGCAGGGTAATACCACATATAGGTAGGTATGGTGGACTCATCTGGAATAGCTTGGGTTTCAGGATTTTGATGCACAAGCAGTACTCCCACTTAGTACAGGCGAAGGCTAGCAATTAGGTTGAGAAGCGGCCAGCTAGAGAGCAAAAACGGTCATGAACATGCATTATGCATATGTAACATTGGACACTAGCATGAGTAGGATATGAACACCATGAACATAAATATCATAGAGGCTATTGAAAGGATCGAGATGGACCTAGAGGGGGGTGAATAGGTGCAATTACAAATTTTAATTATTACTTAGCAATTTTAGGCAATAATGCAGAATATGAAGGTGAGCCTAACAATCGCAAGTGTAGTACTAAGTACTAAGCAAGTAACACGAGTATGTAAGTAAGCAAGCACAATATGATATAAGTAAGTGCTAAGAGACAAGTAACCACAAGTAGACAGTTAGGGTTAGGAATAACCGCAACTTAGGGAGATGAGGATGTATGCCGATGTTCACTTACTTGAAGGGAAGCTACGTCACTATTAGAGAGGTGGATGTTACCATGAAGGCACACCAACGCCATGAAGGCTCACCCTATTCTCCCTTTGAGACAACACCACGGAGGCATTTCTCAAGCACTAGTGGTAGACCTTGGGGTGGTCTCCAAACCCTCACAAACTTTTCCAGGGGTAATCACAAAGGTCAATTCCTCTCCGAAATACTCCTACCGCCTAGGAGTCTCCAACCTCCAAGAGTAATAAGAACGATGGGGAAAAGTTCAAGACTTGCTCAAATCACGAATTCCTTTGGTGCAAAGAAGGGGAAGAAGTGGATCTATCACTTGATTGGAGAACTTCTCTCAAATGTTCCCAAATCACTTGAAGATCTAGGATTTGGTGTAGAGGATTGAGAGAGAGAGAGAGAGAGTGAAAAGTGTTCTTGGCAAGCTCAAAGTAAATGGTCAACCTCATCCCGTGGAAGGGAGAAGCCTATATATAGTGGGTGTGGAAAAAGTAGCCGTTTGAGCCACTTAAGTTTACTGAAGAGGTCGGACATCCGGACAGCACCGGACGTCCGGTGGCACAAATATGTCCGGACGTCCGATAGCCATTGGTCGTCCGGCCGCTGAGAATTCATAAGCCACGGACCAGCACACAACAACCGGACGTCCGAGACATGCCGGTCGTCCGGAGACCGGACGTTCAGAGAGGCTCGGAAATCCGTAAATATTGTTCTGTGGAAGAAACATCAGACGTCCGAGAAGTGCCGGTCGTCCGGAGAGGCTCGGAAATCCGTGAATATTGTTCTGTAAGAGAAACACCGGACGACCGTAGAGAGCCGGACGTCCGAACAGCTGAGAGGGATCGGACGTCCGTAGAGTACCGGACGTCCGGAGAGAAAAACTGGAGTTGGTGGGTTTGAGCAAATCTTTCACTAGATCCAACGATCCCCTCTTAATAGTGTGGGATCCCTATACTCAAGAACAAACCGTAAACAAAGCCAAGGCTAATGTCTTGTATCTCCGATCATGAGTTATATGCATTTGTCCGTAGTCATGATCCACACACGGCCTTTGAGACATAATCCTGAGATATACTTGATAAACATGTCAGTCCCATATATGCATGTTGTCATCAACATCAAAATATGATTAAGGTCATGATTGCACTTACAATCTCCCCCTTTTTGGTTAGTTGATGACAACATACATGCACTTCTCAATAATAATAAAACTTTGAATATCGAAGGAGTTTGTTGTGGAGCTCCCCCTAACCATGTGCATAGTAAAAATAAGCATGAGAGGAGCTCCCCCTCAGACTTATACCAAAGCATTCAAACCAAAACTCAGCCAAACACTCAAAGAACACAAGAACCCATAATACCACTCATATCATAGATCATAAAACATAGTGAACATGGTACATGGCACGATACATAACATAGTTAACATAGTTCATGGTACGATACAAACCAACAAACTAATATCACCATATTACACAATACTAAAAGGAAGTGCTGCTCCCCTTGGCATCAAGTACCCAAAGGGGGGGGGCAAGAGGAGCAACCAGAACAACATCACCATCATCAGAACCCTACCTCATCATCATCATCATCATGAACACCACTGCCACCGGCCTCGTCAAAGAAATCAGACCACTCAGGACCTGAGGGAAAGCCAAAGTCAGAAGGGGGCTCATCAGGAAAACGGTCATCATCACTCATATCAAACACTATGGAGTCTCTTAGACGAGCCTTCATAGCATTCTTGGAGGTGATAAGGCACATGACAAGATTGTGATTTTGGGAGTAGTTAAAAGTAACAGCCTTCATCAAGGCAGAGTGGGCCTTCCCCAGAAAGCGAGCAATGCGACCAAAGGGTGCAGATCCAGAGGGAGCAGAACGAGGGATGCCAGCAGCAGTGCGGCGTGGATGAGTAGAAGAGGAAGAATCCTTGGGAACATAGTTATCGGCCATGTGTGCGGGAATGACCCATCGCTCATGCAAATGAGTGCGGACAATAGGAAACGAAGCCACACTCTCGATGAATACCCGAAGAAAGGGAGCATGAGGAAAGGCCCACTTGTGCTGAAAAGAAGCGAGGAGAATCTCATGCCATAGAAAATGAGGCACATTGATCTTCCCTTTCGGAGACGCATAGAGGCGATGCATGAGATCGATGCAGTAGCTACTGCAGGACCCCTTGTCACCCATCTTAGGACAAATGGTGCGAATGACACATTGATAGATAATGAATAAAGGAGCACGCCAAATGGAGACTTGGTTATAACCCTTAAGTTTCTCATCATCAGTCAGTTGTGCTATGGGTTTGATAAGATCAGCACATGCATCAGTGCCCTTGGGTCTATGTTCGGGGTCATCATTGTGAATTTTGAACCCGATGTCAGGAAAACCAAGGGCAACAACAAATTGAGAATAGGAAGCCGATAGCTTCGTGTCGGAGGTCATCCAAGTAACAGTGTTATTTGGACCGAAGAAACATGTGGCATAAAATTGATGAATGGCGGCTTGGTTAAAGTCATGTTGAAATGTAAAGGGGGTAGCAAGATTGGAGGACTCAATGAGCTCAATAGCCCCGGAATATTTCTCCGGATGAGTACGAATATGCTCTAAATCAATGCACAGATGCAGAGAAACACCCTTAGGAATGATGATAGTGGTAAAAATGTCAGCTTGGACATTAGTGCAAAAACGATTGTCCCTAGAGTCACGAGCAATCGTAAATTGATCAACATCACGACGCAACTTAAGATAGGAAGCAATGGGAACCACGTTGAACCTCTTAACGTGACGGCCATGTCGTAAAGGAGGTTCAAGCGAGATATGACGAGCATCATCGTGAGGTTGGACTGGAGGAGGAGGATGCTGGAAGGTGGGCCGCCGAGTCCTGAGCTTGGGAGCAGTGGTGCGAACAGGGACAGGCTCTCCTCTCTCCATATGAGTCAGCTCATCTTCATAGTCAGAGCCCTCCGAAAAGTCTTCACTTGGAGAGTGGCGAGGTGGAGGAACACGCTTCCTAGGACGAGCCCGTTCTTGGGAATCGTCGGAATCACCGCGATGGGAGGGACGAAAGGATCCAGATGGGGGGTCCTTGTGAGAAATGTGCTTGGTCTTCACCATGCTGACCTAGAAGAGGAGGGAAATCCAAATCAACAACCCACCACCATAGATCGACGAATCGATGGATGAGGGAAGAAGAGATAGGTGCTATCTCGGAGTGAAGAACGGGGAGGAAGACAACGACCGGAGAGAATCCGGCAATGGGCCGCGCCGGGAACGGGGGTGACCCGAGCGGTGTGGCGTCGGCGGGGGTGGGGGGGGAGGGGGGGCGGCGACATTGGGGAAAAGGAGGAGAGGGGGCGAATGGATTAGGGTAAACTGATCCAAACCGCACCCCACGCTATATATATGTGCCTGAGAAAAGTCCGGACGACCAGAGGTCTGTGGACGTCTGGTGCTTGGGCAGGGAAAGAATTACCGAAAGACCGGATAGACCGGACGACCGGCCTGAGGACAACATAGGGCTTTTTATGGATGACCGGTGTTCTACAGACGTCCGGTGCCTGGGAAAAGTCCGGACGACCGGAGATCTATGGATGTCCGGTGCCAGGGCAGGGGAAAAATTAGCAGACGTCCGGTACATAGCGGATGACCGGAAGCACTTATGGATTTGTGAGACTAGGGGGTCATAGTTGGTGCTAATGACAATGATGGGAAGATGATGAGTTCAATACATAGCAGGATGTAAAGACACAATATATGAGCAATGAGCATCTATTTTAATGACAAGAGCAGTGGCCAAGGCCACCATGTATGAGTGTACTTGACATGACTTCCCAAAGATTTGAACTTTGGGTGCATAATCACTACTCCATCATGGAAAGCACCATAGTTAGAATAACATGGTAGCTTTGAGAGTGGTTGTTCTTTTTACGCATTACGTAGGGTGAGAGTACTCATGAGTTGAGTGTCTCCCCCTAAATATATGCATACATCAAGACAAGGCATTAATTTCATGCATGAATGGGTACTAGATTTCACATAATATTGTCAAGCTCCAAGATACCAAGTTCACGCCTAAGTCGACAAAACCTTGCTTCATCCAATGGTTTTGTGAAAATATCCGCAAGTTGCAAATCTGTGCCAACATGATCTATGTGAATATCACCCTTTTCCACATGATCTCTCAAGAAGTGATACCTAATATCAATGTGCTTGGTGCGGGTATGATCTTTGGGGTTCTCAGCAATATTGATGGCACTTCAAAGTTTGCCTCATCCATAGTAATTGAGTTGCACAACTGGCGGTTGCAATGTATTCAGCTTCTGCGGTAGAGAGGGAAATACAATTTTGTTTCTTCGAGGACCAACTTACAAAAGAGCGTCCAAGAAACTGACATGCGCCGGAGGTGGACTTACGATCCACTTTGTCTCCAGCCCAATCCGCATCCGTGTACCCAATGATATCGAACTTAGCATCCTTGGTGTACCATAAACCCAACTTTGGGGTGTGAACAAGGTATCTAAGAATATGCTTGACCGCCTTATGATGACTTTCCTTAGGGGAAGCTTGAAATCTAGCACACATGCATACACTGAACATGATGTCTAGTCTAGATGCACAAAGATAAAGCAATGAACCAATCATAGAGCGGTAAATAGACGGGTCGAAAGGAATACCATTTGTGTCTTCAGTGAGTGCAATTTTGGTTGGCATGGGTGTCTTGCATGGACTAGCATCAGACATGCCAAACTTCTCTAGGATATCCTTGAGGTATTTTGCTTGAGATAAGAAAATTCCTTCTTGAAATTGTTGAATTTGAAATCCGAGAAAGAACTTCAAATCCGCGTTGAGTGACATTTCAAAATTCTTGGTCATTGAAGCCGCAAACTTCTTGCAGAAATGAATGTTAGGAGAACCAAAAATGATATCATCTACATAGATTTGGCATAAGATCAAATCATCCTTGTCCCTCTTAGTAAAAAGAGTGGGATCGATCACCCCTCTCACAAAACCATCATCGAGTAAAAACTTCTTAAAATGATCATACCAAGCACGGGGTGCTTGTTTAGGGCCATACAAAGCCTTATGAAGTTTATACACATAGTCTATGTGATCTGGATCAACGAACCCAGGTGGTTGTGACACATATACTTCTTCTTGTAGAGGACCGTTAAGGAAAGCACTCTTCACATGCATTTGATGTAAACTAAAACCATTGAAAACGGCATAAGCAAGTAAGATGCGAATGGATTCAAGACGGGAAACGGGGGCAAAGGTCTCACCAAAGTCTAAACCTTCAACTTGTGAGTACCCTTGTGCCACTAACCTTGCCTTGTTACGGATGATTACACCATTCTCATCTTGCTTGTTATTGAAAATCCATTTTGTTCCAATGACGTTGTGCTTGGTAGGTGGCCTCTTGACTAATGACCACACTTGGTTGCATTCAAAACTGTTCAACTCTTCTTGCATAGCAGTGTGCCAATTGTTGTCCATCAGTGCATCTTGTACCTTGAGGGGCTCAACACTAGACACAAACAAGAAGTGAGCACAAAAGTTTGTCAAATGTTTATGAGTGACTCTACCTTCCGATATGCCAGTGAGAATTTTGTCAACATCAACACGACCGGCGACTCGAGACATGATGGAGGTTAGGGTTTCTCGAGGTTCAACTTCATGTCCATCATCCACGTCCCCAACATATGGATCATTAATGTGTGGTGGAAGATCTTCTTGTTCATATTGCATTTGTTGAGGTTCATCATCAGTGATTGGACTTTCTTGTTCTTGCCCTTGATGATGATCTTGTTCTTGAAGATTATCATGAAGAGGAACTTGATCATCTTCTTGTACTTGGACTAAGGGCATCGATTGAACAATAGGAGTTTGTGGTGGTATGGGTGTTGAAGTAGTTTGATGATGTGTGAAACTTCCATCTTCTTCTTCATCATCATGAGGTTCTTGTTCCATTGGAAGAAGTGCACCAACACCCATGGTCAAAATATCTTGAGAGGAATCTTCTTCACCTACATCACTTAGATCAACTTGCTCCCCATGGGAGCCATTAAATTCATCAAACACCACGTCACAAGTTTCTACAACACATCCATTGGATTTGTTGTAGACTCTATAGGCGTGAGAGTTTGATCCATAACCAACAAATATGCCCTCAATTGTTTAGGATTGATTTTTTTCCTAACTGTTCTCTTTTGTTGAGGATGAAACATTTGCACCCAAATACACGAAAGTACTTGACATTTGGCTTGTTCCCAGTTAGGAGCTCATATGGAGTCTTTTCTAATATAGTGCGGAGGAAGAGCCGGTTTGATGCATGGCATGCAGTGTTGACAGCTTCGGCCCAATAACTATGTGGTGACTTGTATTCATCCAACATGGACCTTGCCATCTCCACAAGTGTACAATTCTTCCTTTCGGCTACACCATTTTGGTGAGGAGTGTATGGAGCTGAATATTGATGCTCAATCCCTTCATCACTAAGGAATTCTTCCAAGGTATAGTTCTTGAACTCAGAGCCATTGTCACTTCTTATTGCCAAGATTTCTTTATCAAACTTGCGTTGTGCTTGCTTGGCAAAATCAATGAAGGTGATCTTCGTCTCGTCCTTGGACTTGAGGAAAAACACCCATGTATATCTTGAGTAATCATCAACAATGACATGTCCATACTTTTTCCCACCAAGACTATCCCATGAAGGAGGCCCAAAAAGATCCACATGAAGGAGCTCCAGGGGCCTTGAAGTAGACACAATGTTCTTGGGTGGGTGCTTTGATTGATGTTGCTTCCCGGCTATGCATGCACTACACACATGATCTTTCTCAAAAGAGACATTGGTTAGTCCAAGGATGTGATTCCCCTTTAAGAGATCTTGAAGATTTCTCATGCTGACATGGGCTAGCCGGCGATGCCATAGTCACCCCTTGTCGGCCTTGGCCATTAGACAAGTTGCATGGAATGGGCTCTCTTTCGAGAAATCAACCGTGTAAAGGTTGCCATCCAACTCTCCAACAAAGGCCACTTTGAGAGTATCTCTCTTAAGGACTTTCACATCCGTTAGTCCAAAGAGTGTATCATAACCAACATAAGCCAATTGGTGAATAGAAAGCAAATGGTATTTAAGGGATTGGACAAGCATGACATTTGCAAGAGACATGTCATTTGTGATAGCCACCTTGCCCAACTCGAGTACCTATCCTTTTCAACCTCCACCAAAGATAATGCTCATGAATGGTTGAATAGCTTCCATGAAATAGTAGAGCAATTTGCTATCTCCGGTCATATGATTGGTACATCCACTATCAATCACCCATTTTACTCCACCAGAGAAGGCAACCTACACACAATTATGACTTGGTTAGAGGCACCCATTTTGCAATGGGACCTCTCAAGTTAGTCACAAGGGTCTTAGGGACCCAAATAGCATAGAATCGGAATATATTTTGAGGACCAACAAATTTTGCATAAACTTCTCCATCCTTAGTCTTACAAAGCACATAGGATGGAGGCATGAACTCTTTTGGCTTGTTGAGAGTGGGCATGCCCCTTGTGTCCTTCCCACTAACAACCTTACCTTTCTCCTTGTGCCCTTCTCGTACAAATGTTTCCTTTAGAGGGGTTGTGCACTTTTGAGAGGACGTCTTCTTCTTGCTTGTGCTTGGGTCAAGCCCGAGTCCCTCTTTGGCAAACACCTCATTGTGTTGGCTGAATACCTCATTAAGGTTCTTTTTCCCTTGAGCACATGTCATGAGACCTTTCTCGATTTGAGCCTTGAGGAAGCGATTTTCCTCAAGAATAGATGCTAGATCACTACTAGAGTTTGTAGTACAAGCATCAACATCGATAATAGGAGAAGAGTAAGCCTTGGTTAGAGTTTCAAGATAAGTAAGTTTGAGCATCTCAAACTCTTTGTAAGAAGGGTGAGCTCTTCTTCCTTAGTCTTGAGGGACACAGATAGAAGCTCACAATCCTTAGAGAGAGAAGCATGAGACTTCACAAGCTTACTTTTATCATTCATCAACTCTTCGCAAGAGTCAATAGCCTTTTTCAAGGAGGCAAGATCTTTAGTATGAACCAATGTTTGCACCAATTTTTAAGCATAGTTCATCATTTCGTGCTTCCTCATATTGGACTTTCCGCTCAAGGATTTCACATTTTTCCTTTTCCTCGGTGACGAGGGTTTCGAGTTCCTTAATGGTGATGGTGTGCTTACTCACCATCTCCATAAGCATACGAAACATAGTGAGCTTCTTTCGTTTGAGGGAGCACATGAACTTATTAAGTTTAGCAAGCATAGTGTCATCTAGATCATCATCCTCATAACTATCCTCCGCATCAAGATACTCATCACTAGGAGTAGAAGGAGTGAAAAGAGGAGGATTTGATCGTGGGGTTACCTTGACCTTGTCAGGAGAGCTTTGGTTGGTTATTGTCCTCAAACAAATGTCATGAGAACTGAGAAAATCCTTGTGCTTATTATGCCAATGATTGGTTATATGTTTTTCTCCATGTGGTTCTCCCTAAGTAGACATGAAGATTGAAAATAGTTAAGGTCTGAAAAAAGAGTATGTCGAAAGAACGACAGATGAACAGTTAATTCTAGTACAATATATATGGGCTTTCAATGTGCATGAAATCATCACCTCTATGTATAAATTCTCCAGAGATCGAAAGCATCGCAGCAAGCCAATAATTATGTCCAGATCAAAACTATACATACTGATATATATGATCTTGACAGAATCCAGCAACATTGATAGGCTATCAATGGACAAACTCTTCATTGAGCATATAACATAATATTAGTACCCAAAGTGTACTCCAAGATGATATAAAACTTATGCGCACAAATGAAAAATGCAGCATATGATTACAAATGTGTAGATGATAATATATGGTACCTGAAAAAGTGAGGAGCCAAACACCAACTCCTTGTGATTATTACACGGGTCACGAATTACACCCAAGGTCTCCAGTTTGGGCGCAGAGACGACAGTTATTTCTGAAGGTGTATAACAATTATGAAGGAGCAACCTTTCAAGTGAAGGGGCATCTTCGATGATGAGTTGCTGTCCTTTAAAACAAATTCCAATGCTTTTAAGGTGAGGCGACTTTATTTGGAGACAACTGATACCGATTTCTATTCCCAAAACAATCAGCAAGCGCTCCAGGGCAGGGCAACTGGAGTGGATGATGCTGTGCAGTGAGGCCTCTGACAGATAAACCACCACAAGCAAAAGTTTTTTTAGCAGTGGGAGTCGAAGCATTTGTACCAGATCATCTGGTAGATGGCACCGGGCTAAGGTGGCGGTGTGGAGAGAGGAGGAAAACCGCGAGATGGAAAACGGTGGTGTGGGCATGAATTTTTGGTATGTTCGTGGTATGAAACTTTCGTGGCAATGGTAGAACTCAAACTACTGGAGTTTTCCGAATTCAGGGGATGTCAGCCAAGCGTCCACCTTGCCGGGTATGGACAACAGGTAGCTTGTCGGGATGCAGAGGCATTGAATGGGGCCCTGCTGGTGAGAAGAGATGATGGATCTGATGAGATCAAATTCAGGAAGGACAGATATCTGATGACAGTCGAGATTGAGGGGCGCGGTGCGCCATAGAGGGCGCCACCGAGTTGAGAGGACTTGTGTGCGGCAGCAATCCTTGGTGGGGAGAAGCGAGATGATCTCCTCAAGGATGACGCCCGGGAGATCGCTGATG
>NC_057801.1:451737902-451744498 GCF_018294505.1 Triticum aestivum
GGCGGGAGCCTCATCTTCTTGGCGCTGGGGCCAGCCGACTCCATTTTCCTTGTGGGCGTCGCACCGAGCTCACGGGTTTGAGCAGAGTAGCCAGAGACGAGGCTAGTGGCAGTGCGAGTAGGGAATAAGGAGGGCTGGGGATTTCTGTAGGAGTGGAAGAAGAGGAGCAGGCATTTTCTGTACGAGTGAGGAAGAAGGTGAGCAGGGTTTTCTGGACGAGTGAGCAAGATTGGGGAGCGGGGGGAATTGGGTGGGGAGACGGAAGCGGGAGAGCGAGCTGTTCGTGTTTATAAGGCCCGCTGCACTAACTACTCGCTTTTTCCCAAGAACCGCTCTCTTCTTTTGCGTTGCTGCATGACTGGCCATGCATGTAGGATGCATGTGCCCGCCGGCCACTGCATGCGCCTGGTTTGTTACTAGGCTTATTTAATAGGGTGGTTATGGAGTAAATTAAGGAGATTTATTTTCTCTGTATGCATCCACCAAATTAGAGGATGCGGTACTAGATGCAGACACTCACATTAAACTAACATTCAGGAGAACAAAAGTTCAGCATGTCTATGCATCTCAATGATTCACCATACTATAACCAATATACAAAGCTGTGAGAAGGTGTGGAAATAAAGAAAATCGGTCGATGCTTCTCTGAGCAAAGGGCCTCCCTGCGCACGCATTAATTTCCTGGGCATGCTTATTTCTTCTCAATGTTGCGAGCACTTTGAGCATGTTGACAACACAGCTAGCTAGCTGCCTCATCTTGCAATTGATGCTGACACATTTGCAGCAAACACATGAGGCAATAGAGATGACTCAACATGGGTCCATATTGTGCAGTTCCCCTGATATCATATTCATTGTCCTGAATCTGAAAAGATAGGAAAACAGTAGCTATACTTAAACGGTGTTGCAAAACAGTAGCACATATCAATAGCTCGGCATGACAAAACACGATCATCTGGACGAAGGGGATACTGACCTGCCCGAGGAAGATTACATATAATTTCATATGTCCTTGGTTAATTTCCACCTTCGGCTGCACTGCTTGTTTGCTCCTCCACACATGACAGGATCGTTCCGCACTGCATTCAGCAAGTCAATGTACGAATAAGCTAATTTCATCTTGCGGTGGTCATTGTACCTAGTTACGAATGTAGGAATACCTGGAGCACCATGAGGTTAGCCGACAGCAGGTAGATGCAGCCATATAAATTTTGTGTGGTGCTACCAAAATTGAGGTTTGTATCCCTTCCCGTTATGAGAATTCTTCTTGAAGTTGGTAGAATGTGATGGCTTGTTCTTTGCATCAAACTTGCCTTTCCCCTAAGATTTGTTCCTGTTGTTTTGGGGCTGGTTGGGCTGGAAGTTCTTCTCATGTACCATGTGGGCACTAGAAGCTCCCTCGGTGACCCGAGCACGTGTGTCTTTTGCTCTCGCCTTCTCCTCAAAATCAAGAGTGCTAATGGGATCCAAAACAAAAAACTCATGTCTCTTGTTTTTGAGAGAAGTAGCAAAATCGTTCCACGAAGGTGGAAGCTTGGCAATGATGGTCCCAGCAACAAATTTGTCCGGCAACACACACTTAAAGTACTCAAGTTCCTTAGAGAGTGACTGTATCTCATGAGTCTGCTGAACAACAGAGCGCTCATCAGTCATCTTGTAGTCACATAATTGCTCCATGACGTACAACTCGTTGCCAGCGCCCGAGGGCCCAAACTCGACCGGATTTGCTGTATCCGGCATGACGGTTATCGTCACGTGTAGTGAGGCGCCCACGCGATTCATAGATCGATCTTGTTTGCCTTGCCTTGTCCTCCAATATATCTCGCAGGTCTGGCGCATTTCCCCGTGCCTTGGTACTTTTTGAGCGACGCCGGGGTGCAGCTTGAGTGGAGGGCCGAGAGGCCTCTCTATCGCGGCCACGAGGTGGCCGATCGGCCGCATCATGCGCTGGTGATGTAGGTTTGGGTGCTTCCTCCTCTAATCGGGGTAGCAGCCTGCGTTTTGGGTAGCTCTTGGAGGGGCGTTCGAGTTCATACTCTTTGACCGCAAGGACTTCAGTCCATCTGTCAGCTAGCAAGTCTTGGTCAGTTCTAAGCTGTTGCTGCTTTTTCTTGAGGCTGCTTGCCGTGGCCATAAGCCTGCGTTTGAAATGCTCCTGTTCGACTGGATCCTCAGGCACGACAAATTCGTCATCGTCGAGGCTTGCCTCGTCTTCGGAGGGAGGCATGTAATTATCGTCCTCTACCTCTCTGTCTGCCGCTCTCTCATGAGGGCTGGCTTCTCCATCCTCCTGCGCTGAATCCTGCTGGAGGAGGTTGTCTTCGGCACTGTCTGGGGTGTTATTGTCTCCCGTGCCGGAATAACCGTTTTTGCTGTGGCAGGATTTAGAGCGGCGCCGCTGATGCCGGCGCTTAGGCTGTTTCTTGGAGGGGTCATCCTCCGTTGTTCCATCGCCATTCCCATCTTTTGGGATGTCCACCATGTATATGTCGTATGATGAGGTGGCCTTCCAGTGTCCTGTAGGCGCTGGTTCTTGGTCGTCTCCTGCATCATCGTCCATACCGTCGATGTCTTCAGAGTCAAAGTCGAGCATGTCGGTTAAATCATCGACAGTGGCTACGAAGTGGGTGGTGGGTGGGCTTTGAATTTCTTCGTCGTACGCATCCCAACCTTCCTGACCATAATCCGGCCAGGGCTTTCCTGATAAAGAGAGAGACTTTAGCGAATTCAGGATGTCGCCAAAGGGCGAGTGCTGAAAGATGTCCGCGGCAGCGAACTCCATGATCGGCGCCCAATCGGATTCGATTGGCAGGGGCGCGGAAGGTTCGGAGTCCGGAGAGGAGTCCAGCACCTTGGAGTCACGAGCTTCACAAAGGACAGGGTTGGTGTTCGGCTCAATCGCCGTAGAGATAGCAGCCCCCGAGGCGGTGTCCAGCCACCTGTCCTCGATCGGTGCAGTCGGCTCCGAGCTAAGGGTCGGAGCGGACACTTGTGCAGCCTCCAGGGCACTGTCCGGCGACAGAGCTAGATCATGCCCATCGTGACAGTGCAGCGCGCTTGGCTGTGGCTCGAACCCGTCGAAGATCAAGTCTCCGCGGACGTCAGCCGTATAGTTCAAACTTCCAAACCTGACCTGATGGCCAGGGGCGTAGCTTTCAATCTGCTCCAGATGGCCAAGCAAATTGGCCCGCAGTGCAAAGCTGCCGAATACGAAGATCTGTCCGGGGAGAAAAGTCTTACCCTGGACCGCATCGTTGTTGATGATCGGAGGAGCCATCGGGCCTAAAGATGATGACACAGAGGAACTCTCAATGAAAGCACCAATGTCGGTGTCAAAACCGGCGGATCTCCGGTAGGGGGTCTCGAAATGTGCGTCTAGGCGGATGGTAACAGGAGACAAGGGACATGATGTTTTTACCTAGGTTCGGGCCCTCTCGATGGAGGTAAAACCCTACTCCTGCTTGATTAATATTGATGATATGGGTAGTACAAGAGTAGATCTACCACGAGATCAGAGAGGCTAAACCCTAGAAGCTAGCCTATGGTATGATTGTTGTTCGTCCTACGGACTAAAACCCTCTGGTTTATATAGGCACCGAAGAGGGTTAGGGTTACACAGAGTCGGTTACAATGGTAGGAGATCTACACATCCGTATCGCCAAGCTTGCCTTCCACGCCAAGGAAAGTCCCATCTGGACACGGGATGAAGTCTTCAATCTTGTATCTTCATAGTCCAGGAGTCCGACCAAAGGTGATAGTTCGGCTATCCGGACACCCCCTAATCCAGGACTCCCTCACTTACCCTTAGTGGCGTCATAGTAGTACATGATCTGAAACCAATATACTGCTCTTGTGCGCCACCTTTTATATTGCACCCCCTTAAAAGTAGGCGGCTTCAAAAGCGCAGCAAAACCACTCGGAGTAAATTGCCTGTGATCAGGTTTTTGGATTGGATTGTTGAATATATGAGCAATTTAGTATGAGATTTAATCCGAATCAGCAGTAAATAGATCATGACGACAATTGCAAACATCAAAGTAATCATGCGGACTAAACCAGGAGGACATAATCACATACTATACAGCGGGAGCAGAACCGATGTGGTTGATGTTGTCACTCATGTCGTTGATGAAGAGGTTACCGAGGTCGGGGAAGAAGGCTGTCATTGAGGAAGTCGTCGCTGGCAACAGTCACAAGAGTGTGCTCCCCAAAAACCTGATCACCCCTCTCCCGTACAGGATCACGAAAGGCGGGGTTCGGAGGACTGCTGTCCCTTCTCGCGGTGCACACCAAAAGGAGGGCTGGAGATGAATTGTGTGGCGGTGCTAAGATTTGGAACGGTGCGAAACCATATGATACAACAGCGGCTAGGGTAGAGCATGTCAGGTCGGAGTATAATAGTAGGCCTTTGGCCCCCAAACCCCACGTCCAAGTCAATAATAGCTCAAAAAAGTCAATAATAGCCCCACCAAGGTTTGTCTCAAAAAAACAGAGTAATTAAGGCGTCAGTTAGTCCCTTTAGTATAAATACAATATCATTAATAATGGCCCCACCTTTTGTCTCACAAAGTAGAGTATGTTGGAGTACAACCGGCTACACGTTTACAATCCGCTTCTCTTCTCTCTCCTCTTCTCTCTCCTTCAACTAAGCACAAATACTATATTTAAATCCTTATAGCCTGCTTATGTCATCTAATTGTAGTACTTGCTCTAAAAGTTACTATCCACTGTGTAGTCTGAAATGCCGGGCGTGCAGCGGGCGGTGCCATCGGTCGGCGCGCCGCTTCAACGGCGGAAGCAGTGAGAGGTCGCATCGCCCTGACTTGCCATCAATGTGGAGCGGCGGGCTTAGCTGGCGCCGGGCGGGAAGCGCACGCGGGAGGGGGGAGGGGTTTTTGTTGGGCCAAGAAGGTGAGAAGCCAACTTGGGATCGGTCCGGACGGGGAAATATCATGTGCTCCTATACTCTGCATATGACACTAGTCTATGTTACTACTCCCTCCTTTCTAGTTTATAGAGATGTTTAGAGTAACATAGTAATATGTTACAGTACAAGTTACTCCCCACTATGACCAGCCTTGGCCTCTCCCAGTGCTCCACCATGTATAGCTGCTAAGCCTGCCACGTAGGCATAAAATATGATGTGGCACCAATAAACTAAGCACCTATGCATTGAAGACTTGAGTTACTAAGCCATTTAATGCACTTAGCACCTCATCTAAAGAGCATTAATAGTATAGCCAGCTGCTGGCTATAAGCCAGTGCCATGTCATCTACAGCCCATCTTATAGTCAACATGTACAATAGTACTACAGATCAAGAGAGTGTACTACTACTTTTTTTTTCTGTGGCCCACCTTTCATTCTCACAAAGTGCCTAGGAGCATGTGCTAGAGCTGGCTCTTCACGAAGAGCCCGCTTACCTTCTCTCTCCTCTTCTCTTTCCTCCAACTAAGCAGAAATATACTACTGTTTATTCCTTATAGCCCGCTGACTCAGCTCTATTGTAGTTGCTCTAAGCACATCTAAGCACTTGCTAGCACCCCCTTGACCGTGGACCTTGACGATGTACGTCACCTTGTGTCTCATAATTTTCCTCGTCATCATCTGAGTCCTAGAAGATCTCACCCACATCATCATTAGCATGCACCCGCCTTGATAGACAACGTGCGCAGAAGGAGTAGAGGCGACTGGGGACGCACCACCACCACGTCGTGGGCACTCCGTATGTGCTCGTGTGCATGCATCGTGCGTGTTTTTCCATCGGTGCTAGCTCTAAGGCTGAGGCTGCGGTCATCTTCGTCTTCGACTAGTAGTTGAGCAACGACGACAAAGAGGTGCTACAAGAGATGCGTGTGCGCTGTTGCATGCGAGCTTCGCTGTAGCACGACGAACCGGACGTCGCCGCGGATGGCGCATGCCTCCATGCAGCGGACTGTGTGTGCATGCATGTGTTATTCACATGCATTCTGCGGCCGAGCGTGTGTGCATGCACGTCTTGTGTACGTGCGTTGTGTGCTCCATGCTGTGCGCGTATGTGCATGAGTTGGATCGGATGGAGTTAGTGCGTTGGCTTGTGTACATGCATGGCTTGTTGCGTGGTTATAAATAATTCAATATAAACTACTCCCTCCGTTCCTAAATATAAGTCTTTGTAGCCATTTCAAATAGACTACAACATATGGATGTATGCAGACATATTTTAGAGTGTAGATTCACTCATTTTGTTTCGTATGTAGTCCCTTATTGAAATATCTAAAAGGACTTATATTTGGGAACGGAGGGAGTATAAAACATCTTCAACTTAGCATCCTGATGTACCGTTTCTAGTGGTTAGCGAAAAGTTCATGTTCTTTTAGTTGTTTATACGTGGGCAGGCGGCAAAAAACAGGGGAAAACGCGCAAGGTTCCTTGCAGACGCTCCACCGTGAGGTTCCTTCCTCCTCCTCAGTCGTCGGGAATCTATGCTCTTCAACTCTTTTCTTTTACGTGAGCTTTGTTCATCCTTTTCCCAACACGCGAGACATCTAGCATCAAGGTGCACGTGTCATGCAAGAAAATGGAGATAATCAGATAAGCAATGCGTAAGTGTTTCGT
>NC_057801.1:451744790-451763254 GCF_018294505.1 Triticum aestivum
AAACCCTTTTCCGTAAGTGAGTCGTGCACTTCGATGGCACCTACGCAATATTTTTTCTCCTCGATGGCACGTGAATGGCACGTGAATAGTGCACGTACTCAACGACGGAGCACGGGATGGTAGCAATGACATGGTCAGCCTTTTTTTGGAGAGAGTACGTACTACTAGTAAATAACTTTGATGTGTCCTGTCAACTCGCAAAATGACGAGAAGCTTGATTATGCCTTCTCCCTCGCCAACGCGTGCGCGGTGGCTCGCAGCATGAGGAGAAACTTTTGCTTACAAGCGGTGGACGTGCAGCAGTTCATTTGGTGTCAGATTGCCAGAAGCACTACTGTGGAACCATCGACTTCCGGAAGAGGCAAAGAGCCAAGTGCAAGGTCACCTACTAGGCCTAGTGGGAGTAACATAAGTAGGGGTACCTCCTTTTTTTATTCTAGAAACAACCACACGCGAATATCAAGGTGCTGGTTACGTAGAACAAATTTCCTGCAGTCCGTGCTCAGCCCTCCTCTATCTCTCTTCTCAGCCAGCCAGCGGACGCGCGGAGCCCATCGTCTGTTTGCTCACATGCGGCCCCACATGTCAGTGAAAACACAAGAGGACCCACTGAACCTGCACATCTTTCACCTCGACGTGCTGGTGATGAAAAACAAATCCAAGAAAGATCTTCGGTGGCCGCTTTTGGAGTTACTCAAGAGTAGTAAGATTCTATTTACAGTTTAACCCAAGATGCACATCTCGTGGCTTCAACTTATCAACTACCACTCTATTTTCTTTCATGACACGACCTGGATGCTGGATGTCCCACGTGTCGGCAAAAGGAGGAAGAACCCAACCAAATCTTCGGTTGTGCTCTTGGATTAGACTAGTTGTGCTAACTTAAAAAATTTATTGTGTACTCCCTCTGTTCCAAAATACTTGACTTCCATTTGTCCAAAAATGGATGTGCCTATATACTAAAACATGTCTAGATACATATATATCTTGACAAATACTACTAGAAGGCATGTATTGTGCAACGGAGGGAGTAGAATGGATGCAAGTTTTTGTATTGGGAAGAAGAGTACATCCATATATTGATAGAGCGTTGGTGTTGGACTTACAAGTGGGACCGCAGTTGAGGAAACCGACTATCGGCAAACCCCCACCTCGCCCGCCACGCGATGGCTGAGTTAGAGAAATGATGAGGTTGAAGAGATTGCTCTAGCATGGACTCCAAGAAATATGGTGTCAGATGGAAGTCATGCTGGTGGCATGTGCCGTACTCCTAGACGTGAATGCTTTTTCTGGCCCATGCCACCCTACTACTCCTACTACTTACTATATAGTACTAGTATCGAGGATTCGAGGTGCTGGTTACATACAATATGGTTACAGTAAAAACACCTGCACGACGCGCGAAGCATGTGAAGCTAGTACAAATAGTGTACTACTATTGTTGATTGGCCTCATCCGATAACCTGTTGCAATGCACATACAATTATGTATTCGGAAAATATTTTTTTGCCTCGTCGCACCACTCACTCACAGAAGCAACTTGAAAGCCACTCATAAATTTAGTAAGTTTATCACAGGCATATCATTTTATTACATACAACAGGTCATCAACCCACATTGACAACGAGGATACATTATAAATACTAAAGTTTTCACCACACAACAAATAACAAGCAATGAAATGAACTTCAACTCAACCATTCCTCGGTGTTGGAAACACTTGCTTTGAACCACAAGTGATTCTCTGGGACGGGGCATCTATTGTCGATCTCGAGACCAACGCAGGACTGATCATCCAGGCTGAAGTGGCCTACTATATCAGTACCAGGGTAGGGAACCACACTAATGTACGAGGTATAGACACATTTGCTTCTCATAAATGGTTCTAGTAACGTTGTGTCAACAACAGTTGGATCGCCTTTCACCATCATTAGATAGTTTTGTCCAAGGAAGAGCGAGTTTTCTCCAAGACTATCAATTCTATACCAGGGAGAAGGTGTTGGCACTAGCACACTAGTATCCATCCCGAATACCATGCAATGGGTGTTGGAATAGGTCCGGAGAGTGCGACCATGGGAGACTACACCTGCTTCCTTAGCAGTAACATCATCAGTGGGCTATATACACACGAGAAGAGGTGATCCATCGGAATTAGTTGCCAGGCGCCAACGAGTATATGGGCGCTGCTCGTCCTCAGGCTCGTGATCATCACTATCGTCATCTCCCCCTTGGTTATAAATTTTTTCAAGTATAGGTGGTGGAATGTTCACAGGACCTTAGAAACACAAGAAGAAGGTTAATTAGTAAAGGCAAACTTGCTAACCCGCATGCATGTGGATGAAGCAATTATAATTATGGTGGAAGACAAACGTACCAAAATCATAACGATTCCATGCAAAAACAGTGCCACGAGTGGTGGCAGCAAACACAAGGCCCTCGTATTGAACTGCATCACAGTACTCATGCGTGTACAAAAACTGATTTTTGAGCAATGTCCATCGAGTCAAACCAGCAACGACGGCAACAAGCTTGTCGAAGATAGCAACAACTTCATAGTTGTTGTAATTCCAAGAGCGGATGGGAACTCAAGAAATTGCTATCTTCCATAGAAGACAGTCACCATGATTGTATTTGAACATGCGTACAATACCAGTGTGCTCAACCTCTGGGCAGTCTGCTGATATTTTTGGAAGTGGAACCCGGTCACGAGTGTACACATTCACAAGTTCCCACTCGCAGTTGGACCCAATGTAAACAAGCCAATCTCCATTTGCGCCTGCCAAAGCCTTGCCCTCAAGCGATGGCATCTTAATATCATACATATCATTATCAAGCGGCATCAACTTGCACAGGGCGAGGCCTCCGTCGTGACGGCGCCAGTCATCAGGGTCACGGCGAAGAAGATAGGGGAGATCAAACCGCTCCTTGACTCTTGGGTTCCTTGTAACGATGTTATTAGTTGAGTCAAGAATGGGCTTGAACGAACCTGCCATGCTAGCCGAGGTGATGACCTCACACCGATCAATGAGTTCCTCCACCACGTCATCTTTCAGATCGAGGTAATAATAACGGGGTCGTTTCCGTCCTGTTCCCTCCATGGAGAAGACGATCGAACAATGGCAGAAGAAAGGGTGAAGGGTGGAAGGAAAATGGAGGAGGGAGAGGAAGAACGTGCGACAGTAGTTCCAAATCGAGAGGGAAAGGTGAAGAGTCGGTGGACGGTTGCCAATTTGCCACGGTTCATGAAGGGACGCCCCGGCCTACACGTTGGTTCGGAAATACTCCTACTACTCGCCGTCGTCTCACTGATATGTTGGAACGAGACCACATGTCAACGAAACATGGTGTGTAATTTCTCGTGCAAAATGTGATCTGGCCGTGTTGGCCCGAGGTGCCGCATTAGTTTTTTTTTTGAAAGTTTGCCGCATTAGTTATCGACCTTTATTTTTTTAACATGCAATCTGAATGGATAGCTCCTGTGGTCATCACATGTGAGAGGATATAGTGATGGTTGATTCTGTTGGAAATATGCCCTAGAGGCAATAATAAAAGGATTATTATTATATTTCCTTGTTCATGATAATTGTCTTTATTCATGCTATAATTGTATTATCCGGAAATCATAATACACGTGTGAATATATAGACCATAATATGTCCCTAGTGAGCCTCTAGTTGACTAGCTCGTTGATCAACAGATAGTCATGTTTTCCTGACTATGGACATTAGATGTCGTTGATAACAAGATCACATCATTAGGAGAATGATGTGATGGACAAGACCCAATCCTAAGCATAGCACAAGATCGTGTAGTTCGTTTTGCTAGAGCTTTTTCAATGTCAAGTATCTTTTCCTTAGACCATGAGATCGTGTAACTCCCGGATACCGTAGAAGTGCTTTGGGTGTACCAAACGTCACAACGTAACTGGGTGACTATAAAGGTACACTACAGGTATCTCCGAAAGTGTCTGTTGGGTTGACACGGATCGAGACTGGGATTTGTCACTCCGTATGACGGAGAGGTATCTCTGGGCCCACTCGGTAATGCATCATCATAATGAGCTCAAAGTGACCAAGTGTCTGGTCACGGGATCATGCATTACGGTACGAGTAAAGTGACTTGCCGGTAACGAGACTGAACGAGGTATTGGGATACCGATGATCGAGTCTCGGGCAAGTAACGTACCGATTGACAAAGGGAATCGTATACGGGGTTGATTGAATCCTCGACATCGTGGTTCATCCGATGAGATCATCGAGGAGCATGTAGGAGCCAACATGGGTATCCAGATCCCGCTGTTGGTTATTGACCGGAGAGCCGTCTCGGTCATGTCTGCGTGTCTCCTGAACCCGTAGGGTCTACACACTTAAGGTTCGGTTACGCTAGGGTTGTATGAATATAAGTATGCAGCAAACCAAAAGTTGTTTGAAGTCCCGGATGAGATCCTGGACGTCACGAGGAGTTCTGGAATGGTCCATAGGTAAAGAATTATATATAGGAAGTGCCGTTTCGGCCATCGGGAAAGTTTCGGGGTCACCCGGTATTGTACCGGGACCACCGGAATGGTCCCGGGGGTCCATCGGGTGGGGCCACCTATCCCAGAGGGCCCCGTGAGCTGAAGTGGGAGGGGAACCAGCCCCTAGTGGGCTGGTGCTCCCCCTTGGGCCCCCCCTGCGCCTAGGGTTGGAAACCCTAGGGTGTGGGGCGCACCACTTGCCTTGGGGGGCACTCCACCCCCCTGGCCGCCGCCCCCTTAGGAGATTCCCATCTCCAGGGCCGGCGCCCCCCCTGGGGGACTATATAAAGGAGGGGGGAGGGAGGGCAGCCGCACCCTGAGTCTTGGCGCCTCCCTCCCCCTGCTACACCTCTTCCTCCTCCCGCAGTTGTTTGGCGAAGCCCTGCCGGAGTCCTGCTGCATCCACCACCACGCTGTCGTGCTGCTGGATCTTCATCAACCTCTCCTTCCCCCTTGCTGGATCAAGAAGGAGGAGACGTCATCCGCTCCGTACGTGTGTTGAACGCGGAGGTGCTGTCCGTTCGGCACTTGGTCATCGGTGATTTGGATCACGGCGAGTACGACTCCATCATCCCCGTTCTCTTGAACGCTTCCGCTCGCGATATACAAAGGTATGTAGATGCACTCCTATCACTCGTTGCTTAGATGAACTCATAGATGGATCTTGGTGAAACCGTAGGATTTTTTTATTTTCTGCAACGTTCCCCAACAGTGGCATCATGAGCTAGGTCTATGCGTAGTTCTCTATTGCACGAGTAGAACACAAATCTGTTGTGGGTGTAGATCTTGTCAACTTGCTTGCCACCACTAGTCTTATTTTGCTTCAGCGGTATTGTGGGATGAAGCGGCCCGGACCGACCTTACACGTACGCTTACGTGAGACAGGTTCCACCGACTGACATGCACTAGTTGCATAAGGTGGCTAGCGGGTGTCTGTCTCTCCCACTTTAATTGGAGCGGATTCGATGAAAAGGGTCCTTATGAAGGGTAAATAGAAGTTGACAAAATCACGTTGTGGTTATTTGTAGGTAAGAAAACGTTCTTGCTAGAACCCAATTGCAGCCACGTAAAAGATGCAACAACAATTAGAGGATGTCTAACTTGTTTTTGCAGCAATTGTGTTGTGATGTGATATGGCCAGAAGTTGTGATGAATGATGAATGATATATTGTGATGTATGAGATCATGTTCTTGTAATAGGAATCATGACTTGCATGTTGATGAGTATGACAACCGCAGGAGCCATAGGAGTTGTCTTTATTTATTGTATGACCTGCGTGTCATTGAAGAACGCCATGTAAATTACTTTACTTTATTGCTAAACGCGTTAGCCATAGAAGTAGAAGTAGTCGTTGGCATGACAACTTCATGAAGACACGATGATGGAGATCATGGTGTCATGCCGGTGACGAAGAAGATCATGGAGCCCCGAAGATGGAGATCAAAGGAGCTATATGATATTGGCCATATCATGTCACTATTATATAATTGCATGTGATGTTTATTATGTTTATGCATCTTGTTTACTTAGAACGACGGTACCAAATAAGATGATCCCTTATAATAATTTCAAGAAAGTGTTCCCCCTAACTGTGCGCCGTTGCTAAAGTTTGTCGTTTCGAAGCACCACGTGATGATCGGGTGTGATAGATTCTTACGTTCACATACAACGGGTGTAAGACAGTTTTACACATGCAGAACACTTAGGGTTAACTTGATGAGCCTAGCATGTACAGACATGGCCTCGGAACACAGAGACCGAAAGGTCGAACATGAGTCGTATGGAAGATACGATCAACATGGAGATGTTCACCGATGATGACTAGTCCGTCTCACGTGATGATCGGACACGGCCTAGTCGACTCGGATCGTGTAACACTTAGATGACTAGAGGGATATCTAATCTGAGTGGGAGTTCATTAAATAATTTGATTAGATGAACTTAATTATCATGAACTTAGTCTAAAACCTTTGCAAATATGTCTTGTAGATCAAATGGCCAACGGTCATGTCAACATGAACTTCAACGCGTTCCTAGAGAAAACCAAGCTGAAAGATGATGGCAGCAACTATACGGACTGGGTCCGGAACCTGAGGATCATCCTCATAGCTGCCAAGAAAGCATATGTCCTAGAAGGACCGCTAGGTGACGCACCCATCCCAAAGAACCAAGACATTATGAACGCTTGGCAGTCACGTGCTGATGATTACTCCCTCGTTTAGTGTGGCATGCTTTACAGCTTAGAACCGGGGCTCCAAAAGCGTTTTGAGCAACACAGAGCATATGAGATGTTCGAGGAGCTGAAAATGGTTTTCCAAGCTCATGCCCGGGTCGAGAGATATGAAGTCTCCGACAAGTTCTATAGTTGTAAGATGGAGGAAAACAGTTCTGTCAGTGAGCACATACTCAAAATGTCTGGGTTGCACAGCCGTCTGTCCCAGCTGGACATTAACCTCCCGGACGAGGCGGTCATTAACATAATCCTTCAGTTGCTCCCACCGAGCTACAAGAGCTTTGTGATGAACTACAATATGCAGGGAATGGTGAAAACTATTCCTGAGGTATTTTAAATGCTGAAGTTAGCAGAGGTAGAAATCAAGAAAGAACATCAAGTGTTGATGGTCAATAAAACCACCAAGTTCAAGAAGGGCAAGGGCAAGAAGAACTTCAAGAAGGACGGCAAGGATGTTGCTGCGCCCGGTAAGCCAGTTGCCAGGAAGAAGTCAAAGAATGGACCCAAGCCTGAGACTGAGTGCTTTTATTGCAAAGGGAAGGGTCACTGGAAGCGGAACTGCCCCAAATACTTAGCGGACAAGAAGGCCGGCAACACTAAAGGTATATTTGATATACATGTAATTGATGTGTACCTTACCAGTACTCGTAGTAACTCCTGGGTATTTGATACTGGTGCCGTTGCTTATATTTGTAACTCATAGCAGGAGCTGCGGAATAAGCGGAGGCTGGCGAAGGACGAGGTGACGATGCGCGTTGGGAATGGTTCCAAGGTCGATGTGATCGCCGTCGGCACGCTACCTTTACATTTACCTACGGGATTAGTTTTAAACCTCAATAATTGTTATTTAGTGCCAAGTTTGAGCATGAACATTGTATCTGGATCTCGTTTGATACGAGATGGCTACTCATTTAAATCCGAGAATAATGGTTGTTCTATTTATATGAGAGATATGTTTTATGGTCATGCCCCGATGGTCAATGGTTTATTCTTAATGAACCTCGAACGTAATCTTACACATATTCATAGTGTGAATACCAAAAGATGTAAAGTTGATAACGATAGTCCCACATACTTGTGGCACTGCCGCCTTGGTCACATTGGTGTCAAGCGCATGAAGAAGCTCCATGCTGATGGACTTTTAGAGTCTCTCGATTATGAATCATTTGACACATGCGAACCATGCCTCATGGGCAAAATGACCAAAAACTCCGTTCTCCGGAACAATGGAGCGAGCAACCAACTTATTGGAAATCATACATACCGATATCTGCGGTCCAATGAGCGTTGAGGCTCGCGGAGGATATCGTTATGTTCTCACTCTCACTGATGACTTGAGTAGATATGGGTATGTCTACTTGATGAAACACAAGTCTGAGACCTTTGAAAAGTTCAAGGAATTTCAGAATGAGGTAGAGAATCAACGTGACCAAAAGATAAAGTTCCTACGATCAGATCGTGGAGGAGAATATTGAAGTCACGAATTTGGTACGCGCTTAAGGAAATGTGGAATCATTTCACAACTCATGCCGCCTGGAACACCTCAGCGTAACGGTGTGTCCGAACATCGTAATCGCACTCTATTGGATATGGTGCGATCTATGATGTCTCTTACCGATGTACCGGTATCATTTTGGGGATACGCTCTAGAGACAGCTACATTCACTTTAAATAGGGATCCGTCTAAATCCGTTGAGACGACACCGTATGAATTATGGTTTGGGAAGAAACCTAAGCTGTCGTTTCTAAAAGTTTGGGGATGCGATGCTTATGTCAAGAAACTTCAACCTGAGAAGCTCGAACCCAAGTCGGAAAAATGCATCTTCATAGGATACCCTAAGGAAACCATTGGGTATACCTTCTACTTAAGATGCGAGGGCAAGATCTTTGTTGCCAAGAACGGATCCTTTCTGGAAAAAGAGTTTCTCTCGAAAGAAGTAAGTGGGAGGAAAGTAGAACTCGATGAAGTACTACCTCTTGAACCGGAAAGTAGTGCAGCTCAGGAAAATGTTCCTGTGGTGCCTACACCAACTGGAGAGGAAATTAATGATGATGATCAAGGTACTTCGGATCAAGTTGCTACTGAACTTCGTAGGTCCACAAGGACACGTTCCACACCAGAGTGGTATGGCAACCCTGTCCTGGAAATCATGTTGTTAGACAATGGTGAACCTTCGAACTATGAAGAAGCGATGGCGGGCCCAGATTCCAACAAATGGCTTGAAGCCATGCAATCCGAGATAGAATCCATGTATGAAAACAAAGTATGGACTTTGACAGACTTGCCCGATGATCGGCGAGCGATAGAAAACAAATGGATCTTTAAGAAGAAGACAGACGCGGATGGTAATATTACCATCTATAAAGCTTGACTTGTCGCTAAGGGTTATCGACAAGTTCAAGGGGTTGACTACAATGAGACTTTCTCTCCCGTAGCAAAGCTGAAGTCCGTCCGAATCATGTTAGCAATTGCCGCATACTATGATTATGAGATATGGCAGATGGACGTCAAAACGACATTCCTTAACGGGCATCTTAAGGAAGAACTGTATATGATGCAGCCGGAGGGTTTTGTCGATCCTAAGAATGCTAACAAAGTATGCAAGCTCTAGCAATCCATTTATAGGCTGGTGCAAGCATCTCGGAGTTGGAACATTCGCTTTGATGAGATAATCAAAGCGTTTGGGTTTATGCAGACTTATGGAGAAGCCTGCGTTTACAAGAAAGTGAGTGGGAGCTCTGTAGCATTTCTCATATTATATGTAGATGACATACTTTTGATGGGAAATGATATAGAACTTTTGGACAGCATTAAGGCCTACTTGAACAAGTGTTTTTCAATGAAGGACCTTGGAGAAGCTGCTTACATATTAGGCATCAAGATCTATAGGGATAGATCGAGACGCCTCATAGGTCTTTCACAAAGCACATACCTTGATAAGATTTTGAAGAAGTTCAAAATGGATCAGTCCAAGAAAGGGTTCTTGCCTGTATTGCAAGGTGTGAGATTGAGCTCGGCTCAATGCCCGACCACGGCAAAAGATAAAGAAGAGATGAGTGTCATCCCCTATGCTTCAGCCATAGGATCTATTATGTATGCCATGCTGTGTACCAGACCTGATGTAAACCTTGCCGTAAGTTTGGTAGGAAGGTACCAAAGTAATCCCGGCAAGGAACACTGGACAGCGGTCAAGAATATCCTGAAGTACCTGAAAAGGACAAAGGACATGTTTCTCATTTATGGAGGTGACGAAGAGCTCGCCGTAAAGGGTTACGTCGACGCTAGCTTTGACACAGATCTGGATGACTCTAAGTCACAAACAGGATACGTGTATATGTTGAATGGTGGAGCAGTAAGCTGGTGCAGCTGCAAGCAGAGCGTCGTGGCGGGATCTACATGTGAAGCGGAGTACATGGCAGCCTCGGAGGCAGCGCATGAAGCAGTTTGGGTGAAGGAGTTCATCACCGACCTAGGAGTCATACCCAATGCGTCGGGGCCGATCAAACTCTTCTGTGACAACACTGGAGCTATTGCCCTTGCCAAGGAGCCCAGGTTTCACAAGAAGACCAGGCACATCAAGCGTTGTTTCAACTCCATCCGTGAAAATGTTCAAGATGGAGACATAGATATTTGCAAAGTACATACGGATCTGAATGTCGCAGATCCGTTGACTAAACCTCTTTCGCGAGCAAAACAAGATCAACACCAGAACTCTATGGGTGTTCGATTCATCACAATGTAACTAGATTATTGACTCTAGTGCAAGTGGGAGACTGTTGGAAATATGCCCTAGAGGCAATAATAAAAGGATTATTATTATATTTCCTTGTTCATGATAATTGTCTTTATTCATGCTATAATTATATTATCCGGAAATCGTAATACACGTGTGAATATATAGACCATAATTTGTCCCTAGTGAGCCTCTAGTTGACTAGCTCGTTAATCAACAGATAGTCATGTTTTCATGACTATGGACATTAGATGTCGTAGATAACGGGATCACATCATTAGGTGAATGATGTGATGGACAAGACCCAATCCTAAGCATAGCACAAGATCGTGTAGTTCGTTTTGCTAGAGCTTTTTCAATGTCAAGTATCTTTTCCTTAGACCATGAGATCGTGTAACTCCTGGATACCGTAGAAGTACTTTGGGTGTACCAAACGTCACAACGTAACTGTGTGACTATAAAGGTACACTACAGGTATCTCCGAAAGTGTCTGTTGGGTTGACACGGATCGAGACTGGGATTTGTCACTCCGTATGACGAAGAGGTATCTCTGGGCCCACTCGGTAATGCATCATCATAATGAGCTCAAACTGACCAAGTGTCTGGTCACGGGATCATGCATTACGGTACGAGTAAAGTGACTTGCCGGTAACGAGACTGAACGAGGTATTGGGATACCGACGATCGAGTCTCGGGCAAGTAACGTACCGATTGACAAAGGGAATTGTATACGGGGTTGATTGAATCCTCGACATCGTCGTTCATCCGATGAGATCATCGAGGAGCATGTAGGAGCCAACATGGGTATCCAGATCCCGCTGTTAGTTATTGACCGGAAAGCCGTCTCGGTCATGTCCGCGTGTCTCCCGAACCCGTAGGGTCTACACACTTAAGGTTCGGTGACGCTAGGGTTGTATGAATATAAGTATGCAGCAAACCGAAAGTTGTTCGGAGTCCCGGATGAGATCCCGTACGTCACGAGGAGTTCCAGAATGGTTCGGAGGTAAAGAATTATATATAGGAAGTGCTGTTTCGGCCATCGGGAAAGTTTCGGGGTCACCCGGTATTGTACCGGGACCACCGGAATGGTCCCGGGGGTCCATCGGGTGGGGCCACCTATCTCGGAGGTCCCCATGGGCTGAAGTGGGAGGGTAACCAGCCCCTAGTGGGCTGGTGCGCCCCCCCTTGGCCCCCCTGCGCCTAGGGATGGAAACCCTAGGGTGGAGGGGTGCACCACTTGCCTTGGGGGGCACTCTACCCCCCTGGCCGCCGCCCCTTGGGAGATTCCCATCTCCAAGGCCGCCCCCTGGGGGCCTATATAAAGGAGGGGGTTGGGAGGGCAGCCGCACCCTGAGTCTTGGCGCCTCCCTCCTCCTGCTACACCTCTTCCTCCTCCCGCAGTTGCTTGGCGAAGCCCTGCCGGAGTCCTGCTGCATCCACCACCACGCCGTCGTGCTACTGGATCTTCATCAACCTCTCCTTCCCCCTTGCTGGATCAAGAAGGAGGAGACGTCATCTGCTCCATACGTGTGTTGAACGCGGAGGTGCTGTCCGTTCGACACTTGGTCATCGGTGATTTGGATCACGGCGAGTACGACTCCATCATCCCCGTTCTCTTGAACGCTTCCGCTTGCAATCTACAAAGGTATGTAGATGCACTCCTATCACTCATTGCTTAGATGAACTCATAGATGGATCTTGGTGAAACCGTAGGAAATTTTTTATTTTCTGCAACGTCCCCCAACAGATTCGCCCGAGCAACTTATTACTGTGGGAATATGGGAGTACCAGCGGATTCAAGGAATAGAGAAATGATGGTTTCTTCGTCCGAGCAACTTACTGTGGCGAAGGTGGGGCTCTGTGATTTAACTGCTCACTAGTCATTACTACTGCGGCGCAACGACCGGGGTGAATCTTTCCCTGAAGTTGTGTTGTGCACTCAATATTGCTGCATGGCAGGTGGAGCCGGATGAAGGATGTCCAACATGTCAGCGAAACGAAGTTGAATTGTTTCTGGCATTGCTATCAATCCTTCAGGATTTGTTTATATGTACGCATAATTTTGATGAAATAGTATTGTGATGCTATGAAGGTTTCAACTCTGGTTCCCGCAGGAAAAAAAGGTTTCAACTTAGGATTCATGTGTCTTGCCTCGAGATTATCCCATTACAACATTCCATCAAATACAAATGAAACTACCATGGCTAATGCATCTTAATGGTTCGCAGATCAGCGCCAATATTCACATCACAACTGAAGACAAAGTTGTGAGAATGTGTACAAATAAGGAAAAAAATATAATTGATCGATGTTGTTCGTAGGTATGGCTCCATTTCCTAGGCACAGTGTTCATTGCTTGGCAGCTAGTTTCACCTAGCTCTATAGCCAAAAAAGAGGTGTATGAAGGACACCACAATCCGATCATTTTGTGCAGCTCCACTAAAATCGGGCGGACCATCCTTGTTTGCAAAGATATCCAGTCAGTGTGATTACAATAATAGTGGAACTAGATGATGAAACATAACACACATAAATAGAAGCCGATCACCTCTATGATCTCTCTTTAGGACTAACTTCTTGTTGGAGAAGATTAGACACGGAGTTGGATGAGGAGGATAGCAAAACAAATCTCCCTTTCCGCAGTCCCACAGAAATGTAAAATTGTTGCCCGTGTGACATTTTGCCGGAACTGCACAAAACACTCTTCAGAAAAGTGATTTGTGCAGTTCACCAAAAGGTCGCAATAGCAACAAGGTGAAAATGGATAGCCCTGTTTGCAAAAGGAGGTCGAAAGGAAACAATTATTGCCCAATAACACGAGTTGAAGACACATATGCTGACAAAAAAGAAGCATGTTCCATGTAAAAAGGGAAATATAGCACATGGTGGTTTATCAAAAATGGTTTGAGGACGAGATTGCAAGATGGAAAGTACGTGGGCTGAGATACGATTTAAGCAAACAACTAAAGAAGATCCACATGCAGCAACATAGGAAGATGGGCAGTGGAGCAAGGCCGGAGGAAGCTGTACCTGAGGGTCGTCGGGATGTTACTAGGAGGGCGCCGACGGCTGGGATCTGCCCATACTGCGGCAGCGAGCAAGTGGCGAAGGCCCTACCACACTGGAGCTTGGTCAGAGAGAACGGCGGGTACCGCAGATCGGGACGAGCTGCCTCAACGCCGTCGAACGGAGAGACGATGCACATCCTCCCTTTCCGCCGGCGGACGGGATGCAGCCGGATCACTGACTAACGCTGAGAGAGAGAGGCCACGACGGCCTTGTGTGAGATTGTGTGACGAGACTCACGAGAGACAAACCCATCCATTTTCCCCACGGCAATCGTTTTATATTCTAGGCGTGGTACCCGACCCTCCTTTGAGTTAACAACCGCTAGACGCGTCAAATTATCACGTGGGCTGCCTTTTCGTACAGAAACGAACTCCACCGTGTACCCGCGCGGGTGTGGCCGGGAACGAGACGTGAGTACGTGCGTCCTGTGTGCACTTCTTCTTTAGGTGCAGGTACATACGTGGGTGGGTGTGAGAGAGATGGTTTGTGCGAAACAGAGGCAATGTGTTGATGATATCTCAATCAGAAAAGCGTAACATATGCAATGTGTGTGAAACGGAGTCATGGACGTGAGATATCGATAGAATTGGAAACAGGGATGAAGTGTGTGGCTGCGCGATCGATAAAGAGTGCCATCGAATTTGTGTTTGCCCACGTCAAAGATACAGGGCGGCTGGCCTACTGGAATTTGAGAGGGCAGAGGTGCAGTTCTTCTCCGTGGCATGGATACCTACCTACAATGTTCGACTATCGGTGTGTGTGTGTGGGGGGGGGGTAGAGACCGGTCGACTAGTATATGTGTGGGGAAGGAGAGAGACCTAGCTATTTATTGAGGGAGATCGATCGACATCCATGGATATGTGTAGTAGAGGAATAAGGTTGGGAAAAAGACAAATGTAGAGCGTCGGAGGGTTGGTGGTGGAGTGGCGTCTCACAAATGGTGGGAGAGGCCTACTAGACAAAGGAGGGTATGAGTGCAATATCAACAAGAGAGGGCGGGGGATGTCTGTCTGTCTATGCACTTGCGTGTGAGAGACGGGTCGGGAGGTATTCAAGGATGACGAGGGGAGAAGATATGGTTGTGGTAAGCATGCGTAACTACATAGGAAGATCAACCATCGTGTGTCTGAGAAAAGGAGAGACATAACTAGCGAGGTAAGTGTATCGGTGCTTGGTGAAAACAAATTATAGTCGACCTGGCTATATGTAGGGAGATCAGTTCATATACACGCCTGCATGTGTTAGAAGCAAATAAGGTCCGAAGAGGCAGACAGGGGGAGAGGGTGTGGCTAGGAGGTGGTGCGAGAGGCCTACCATGTCGAGGGGGGAGGCGTGTGCGAGCATGTGATTAATGAAAAGAGGGGCAGGAGTGTGCACCTGCGTGGAATCGTATTGGACATATGGGGGCATGGACGATGAGAAGAGAAGAGGGGAAGTATATATGTGTTTGTTGTAGGCACACTTGGCTAGAGAGGTATATCGACCGGTGTGTGCCAGAAAGGAGGCGGGGGCCTACACACACCGCTGGTGGACGACCTAAAGAGAAATAATGAACACGCGCGATGGAGGGGATGCTAAGGGTGTGTGAGGGGGGCGGGTGTGTGCATGCACGATAGAAAGTTAGCGCTAGCTAGCTACAAATAGAAGAGGATCATGAAGGTGTAAAAGAGGAACAAAGATCATAATTCATTATAAAAAAGTGGATACGGATACTTGAAGAAGATATCATAATGTAGAACATTGATTATAATTTGGGCTAATGTGTGGCTTTTGCAACTCAGGTCTAAATACTTGTCATAATGTAGGGGGCGGGGCGCTATACTTTGTGTGATAAACACGATGTACGTATGGAACATGGTTTAGATTATGAATATATAGTTAGTACATCAAATGTACTATTATTTGGAATCAACATCAAGTGTATTCAAAAAATAGAATTCGAGTTCATGTAGTACACATAATTCATATCTATCTCTATAGTAATCATGTGGTGTGTTATTAAGGTAATACATGAATGATGGTTGAAGTTGGCAACAACCATGATTGTAGATTCTTATTGAAATAGAGAAACAAATTCAAATTTAGTTCAAATTACAGCGGTAGTATAGACATTTGGAATGCACTAAAATGTTGGTATGAGTAGGTTACATGCATTATACAGCAATCGAAAAAATTTAATCGGACATAACATGGATTCATACTCCCTCCTTCCATCTATATAGGGCGTAATGAGATTTTTAAGACTGCCTTTGACTATTGACAAGATTAATAGTACATGACATGCACAATGTTAAAATTATATCATTGAAAGAACCTTTCACAGACGAAGTTAACGGTGTGCTTTGTGTAAGTTGCATGTCATATATCATTGCTCTAATATTTGGTCAAAGTTAGCATCGAAAAACGCATTAGGCCCTATATAGATGGAAGGAGGGAGCAGCTTTGAATAGTATTTGTATAGTAAAACGGGGCAAGACTCTCTCTTTGTGTGGTGTGAATAGTTTTATTTTTTTCGTTTTCTTTTTGGTTGAGGGAAGTGCGAATTGATTTGGTACGTAAAAGTACAATATTACTACACGTTAGGCTTGTCCCTAAAATTCAACCCGCGTCTTGTTATATCCCAAAAATTCAGATATCGTGCTCCCAAAACTGGCGCCTTCACAACCCGCGCCTCGCTATCCCGAAACTACAACACGCGCGAAAACTCCATCCAGCTGCCAAATCCCGACACGCGAAATCCCCCTTCTAACCCTGAGCCAAAAGGGCCGCTAGTTCAAATCGGTGGGGGGTACTTTTGTAACACACCCTACATTTTGGACAAGCGCGTCCCTAAGTCATGCTTCACCCCCTCCCATCGCTCCCTTTTCGCCATTCGAAATCCCAGGCCGCCATAACCTCTCCGCTCCAGCTGCGAAACCCCACCCTCCTCCGTCCGCCACGTCACCGCTGCCCAGCTGAAGCCTCTTCCCCGACGACGTCGTCCACCGCAATAGCTCGACGTCCGTTGTCCACCTCCCCGGATGAGGATCTGTCGTCCATCTCGTCGTCCCGCCGGTTCAGCCGCCCCATCCTCCACCTCCAAGGAGCTACTCCGATGATCGCCTCGTCTATCGTGGCTGCTCCATCCCCACAGCACCACCTTAACCTGCTCCACCGGAACCGCAGCATCCTCACCGACTCCTTGGACGAAGCCGAGGCCTACTCGGCGCCACCAAAGAGGTTGTACACTCATCGCGTCGCACCTTCTACTTAACTCGACCTCCCGGCGCCGACGGTGCTCCATCCCGCACCCCCTTGGAGCGGCTACCTTGAAGCCGGCTCCGCGGGCAACATCTCCATGGCAGCTCTCCCCTAGTGCGAGGCCCCTTCGGCAGCGGCGTCCATACCAGCCGGATCTGCTGCTGCTGCTTCGGCTCTCGCTCGCTTGCTCGCGCTGCTGCTGCTGCTCCGGCTCTTGCTCGATCGCTCGCTCACCCAGCTGCTGCTGCTGCTCTCCCCCTCGCTCGTGTTGCTGCTCTGCTCTGATTAAGCCACACTTCAATCGACTGAATCGACTTTTGGGTCAGTCGGTTTTCAGGGGTTGGGGGGCTCGCCGGAGTTAAGGAAGAACCACCCGCAACGGGGATGGGGGCTCGCCGGAGAGGTACCCCACTATCTATCTTAGGGTTTAGGGTAGGGGGGGGGGCTAGAGGGCTGGCCGGGGCGGCGGTGGCGAGTTGTTTCGGGGCGGCGAGGCGGTGTTGGGGCCGGCGGTTCGGTCGGTGGTGGCAGGCGACTCAGGGGGGTGCAGGTTGAAGATGAACTGCAGGCCCTCCCTAAACTACATGTCAAGTGCCTCTCTGCTACCATTGCGTTCAGTTTCGACAGTAGCATTCAGATTCCACAGTAAATTTCAGTTTCGACAGTTAAGTTCAGAGTCAACAGCTTTTACCTCATCTGTTGTAGTCAGGAGGTTTTTGGTGATGTTAATTTTACATCCATTTTACATCATCTATTGGAGATGCTATTAGAATCCCACTTGAGATTGATGATGTCTGTCTTGTGCTGCTTCAGCCTTGATGTCTTACGGCTCACCGGAGCTGCTCCAACAACAGAACGATCCATCACAACAGAGCAGTGCCCTGGACACCGTCTACAGATTCCTCAGATCTTCCTCCACACCTCCGACAACCACCTCTGCCTCAACTGCTTCAACGACCAACCCAGTGATGCTGAGGTCGACACGGCTACGACAAAGAGGTTGTACACTTGTTGCATCACTTATTACTATACATTCACGTCGATCCATTAGGGCTATTTTGGTTCAACGGAAAAAACATAGCAATAAGGAGTTTTCCAATGGCACTCTACTATTCAATTATTCATGCATTTTGTTGAAAGGAATGAAGCAAACACTACAAAAAAAGACACATCCGTGACATTTTGGGCCGAACGAATTTTTTTTCTGTCATACATATGACACTTCTATGACAATAATTGTGACGAAACCCGGTGTCATCATAATGTGGTGGGCTCCTACTTCAATGGCAAAAAATCATGACAGAAAATGGGCTTTTTGTCATGGGCGGGCCGGAGACGCAACTGCATCACATTCTTTGGGCCATCCATGATGGAAAAAACCGTGGTATAAGCGAGGGGGAGGAAAATTTCGGGGAGTTGCCGGTTACGGTGGGAGGTCGGGCGCGGAGTGATGTGCGTTTCTCTCATACGTACGCGCGTGTGTGCGAGGCGTTGGCTCTAACTGAAGCCGAGCGAGGCGTTGGGCTCTAACTGAACCCGTGCGATTGCACTGCAGGCTACGCGTTACTGAACCCGAGCGACCGATCGATGGCTGTTAACTGAACCCGATGGAGCGATTCCTTCGCTACTGCTGCTAACTGAAGCCGATCGATTGGATGAACAGTGAGCGTT